>NW_022986785.1:0-167174 GCF_009829125.3 Periophthalmus magnuspinnatus
CTTCTGGCCAAAGCATCTACATGACATATATGTGCCCAGCGTCTCTATGAGCTTCTTGCACCTGCTCCTGGGCTCTGCTTTCTCCTCTGTGCTCTGCTCCGTGGCCTCAGGGGTCAGTGGTGTGGATCTGAGCCCGGTGATGCTGGGGGCTCTCTGCTCTTCCTCTGTCTCTTCAGGAGCTATAATGACGTCCTGCTCCTCATCATGGTGCCTTTGTGAATTAGAGAGGCTTCTGCTCATCTTCTGCTCGAAGGACTGGAGCCTCGTGATCGTGGAGGGAGCCTCTTCTTGGGGTTCAGTTGGTGATGATGGATGGTTAGAGGGAACACAGCTCCCACAGCTCTGCTTCACTTTGTTCTTGATGGAGCGCAGCATGGTTCTGGCGTGACGGACCATAGATTTTATCTTTTCTTTTGCGGGTCTGTAGACGCTCTCCTTGGGGATCACCAGGCGCTCGTTCTTCACTCGGCTGCAGCTCAGGACGGAGTTGACGTGATCGGTCACCTCTCCAATCATGATTCCACAGAGAGTGTCGATGGACTTGTGAGAGGAGCCCAGCACCGAATGGAAACTCTCACTGAGGCTGGTGTGCACGGCTGTGCCGACTGCCTGCTCAGACAGCAGCAGGGGGCGCTCTTTTGTTTTCCATCCTAACACCATGCTCCTGAAGGCGTCCAGGATCACGCTGGCGAGGGTAGAAATCACCTCCAGGAACATTTCTGCCAGGGCCTCCCTGGACTCGCGCTGTGCCAGGTCTGCAGCTCGTTCGAAGAAGGAGATCAACAGGGGACGGATCTGTTCTGTTGAGATTTGGGGGACGACATCGTCGAGAGGAGAGTGGGCTGCTGCCTCTGGATCTGTCTCTCCTTCATGGTCCTGGGTAGTGGACACAGTCTGCTCCATCAGAGACACTTCGTCCTCTGTCGGGACATTGGAGATGGGGCTATTATTTTCCATTTATATAACTGCGGGAAAGTCGTTTCACAAACTTAATAATATATATATTTAATATAATAATAATTATAAGAACTTCTAATAATTTGTAAAAGTCTTGTGTGGACGTTTAAAGCTTGTCTCTGTGGGATACAAACTCAGAGCTGCTTTGAGTCACATGTTCAGTGTGACATCAAAGCTTTGACTTTGACTTTCAGTCACCATGTGTTGTATATGTTTGTGAAATGTGCTGTTTAAATAAAGTGGATTGGATTAACATTTGTACATTTATTGGGTCATTACATTCAAATCAAACATTATTGGACTTGTATAAGGTCGTACGTACATCTCTGTCAGACCGAAAGGGTTTAGGCTGAAGGAAAGAAAAAAATACTTATATTGCCTCACCCATTTTAATAATAACGCACAAGAATTCAAAGAAAAGCAGCGTCAGTTCGCACACATGTGACTAAATATGTAAACAAAAGAAAAACTACAAACCAGGACAGTCACTCCTGAGTCCTGTAATGTTCAAAAAGTCATGTTTTATACTGTACGTCTTTTTAAACACTTCTATTGTGCAGGAGCTTTTTTAATTTATCCTCCAGTTGTTCCACAGACTCTCCCCTCGAACACAAACACAGCAACGTTTTTTATTGGTTCTAGTCTTCATTTTTTTGAATAATCCTGTTCGTTTAAGAGGATATTGACTCTCTCTGTTTGAATAACGTCTGTAAACAAGAGGAGAGTTTATGATTAAATACTTTGTGCATCATTATGGCTCAAATTAACAAAATCAAACAGTTTTACGAGCTTAGACTTAACAAAAATAGGATTTGTTGGTGCTACATGGTCTGCTTGCTAATGACCTTCTTTTGGAGTAGAAAAATAGATTTTACGTTAGATTTATAAGTATTACCCCAGATTTCTACACAATAATTCAAATATGGTAGAAATAGACGATTGTGCAATAATTTAAGTAAAACCCGACTCAGCAAACATTTCATTTGACTCATTATAGCAGCAATTTGTCTAAGTTTGTCTGAAGAACAGTAATGTGCACTTTACAATTAAGTTTTTCATCAAAATAAATATAAATACCTAAGAATTTGTCACAGTCACTCTCAGTCAATTTCCGCATCATTTCATTTAATATAACACAAATGATACACACACAAAAACATAAACACCACACTAACATTCTCCATCCAAATGACAAAAAGGAAAAAATGCAGTTACCCATCCTGACCATGCATATACATACATACACACATAGATACACGTACATATGCATATACATACTGAAGTGAGAACCCATGAACCTAGATGACAGGAGATGAGGAATTATATCAATAGCTAGATAAATTTGGAGAAAGAAAGAAAGGACCTCCAGAAAAAAAAGGGTTAATCAGGAATAGAAGGGAAATTAATTTGTTGTACTACTCGGAACAGTGGATGCCATATTTGTGCAAACCTATCAGAGGAGCCGCGAAGTGTCAATCTTATCTTCTCAAGTTTAAGAAAATAGAGTACCGTATATCTCTGAGCCACTGTATAAATGATGGAGGCTGTGGGGACTTCCATTTCAATAAAATTACCCTCCTTGCAAGAAGGGTCATATAAGCAAGGGAGTTCCTCTGGGAGTTGGAAAGAGAGAGTGGCCCTAAATCCCAAATAAGGCACTCAAAGGATTTGAGGTGAATTTTCTTGTCAATAACACTTGAGATTATTGAAAAAAATTCGGGTTCAATAACCATAGAGTCGTGGACATAGCCAGAATGTATGAATAAGGTTTCCTGTTGATTGTTGGCACCGGTCACATATTGGAGAAATATTGGGGTATATTTTGGGCGTGATTTTGTATAATAAACTCGGTGAACAAGTTTACACTGTATAAGACTGTGCCTAGCACAAATGGAAGACTTATGTACTCGTGTTAAAATTCGTGACCACGTCTCATCAGACAGAGTCTCACCAAGATCTCCCTCCCAAAGGGCCCTCACTGAGTCAAGAGAATTGAGCGAACCTGCAGCACCATGGAAAACTGAATCAATAAAACAACTTAAACGAAACTGCAGAAGGGCAGAAAGAAAAATGGAGGAAAAACAAAATCACAATTAACTTTCAAATGTACACCCAACATCTAAAAACATATAATAACGCCATCAGAAACAATAGAAACTCATACTTCTCCAAACTAATCACAAACAATAAAAACAACCCCAAAATTCTTTTCTCCTACTATCGACCATCTCACTAACCCTGTTCTTAACAACTCCAAACTCCCTCCCACTGACTCCCTTTGTGAGCAGTTTGCCAGACCACTTCATGGGAAAGATAAACAAAATCAGATGTGACATTTTATCTAACCAAACCACTGTTTTAACACATCTGATTGTTTGTCTTTACCAGAGGAAACACTGGACAGTTTTGTCCTGGTTAATGCTGAGAGGCTTGATGAAGTTTTCTCCTCAGTGAGACCCACCTCATGTCTTGTTGACCCCATTCCAACACGGTTCTTCAAGTCATTTTATGAATCTTTTAGAGACGAGCTTTTAAACATGATGAACTACTCTCTTCAGACAGGGGTCTTTCCCACTGCCTTTAAAGCTGCAGTGGTGAGGCCCCTGCTGAAGAAGAGCAATTTAGATTTTAATGATTTTAACAATTACAGACCAGTGTCTAACTTACCATTTTTAAGCAAAATTTTAGAAAAACTTGTTTTTTACCCAGCTTAATTATTTTTTAAACACACAGAACATTCTTGAAGAATGTCAGTCTGGTTTTAGAGTAAACCACAGTACAGAGACAGCCTTGACAAAGATTTTAAATGATTTTAGACTAAATTATGATTCTAAACAGGTGACAGTGTTGGTTCTACTGGATCTAAGCGCTGCCTTTGATACAGTAGACCACACTATTCTTTTAAACAGACTCAAACACCTGGTCGGCCTCTCTGGTACTGTACACAAATGGTTTACTTCCTACCTCACAGACAGAACATTTATGGTAAGCTTAGACACCTACTCCTCTCAGGTTCATAAAATCACATGTGGTGTGCCCCAGGGTTCCATTTTAGGTCCTATACTTTTTAACCTGTACATGCTCCCTCTTGGTGATGTCATCAGGAGACATGGAATCAGCTTCCACAGCTATGCAGATGATACACAGCTTTACATCTCCATGTCCTCCTGATGACACCAGCCCAGTGGATGCCTCTTTTTAACTGTATTTTAGACATCAATCCTGGATGGCAGAAAACTTCCTCCAGCTTAACCAGGACAAAACTGAGGTTTTAATCATCGGTCCTGAGGCCCCAGAGAGAGAAACTTTTTACCCCGAATTACAGTCACAGTCTTTAAATCCATCATCACAGTAAGAAACCTGGGCGTTATTTTGACTCTGAGCTGACTTTTATTCCACACATTAAAAACATCACAAAAATTGTTTTTTTACCATTTGAAAAACATATCCAGAGTCCGTCCCATTCTCTCTCGGGCCAACACAGAGACGCTGATGCTTTTATCACCAGTCGTATAGATTACTGTAATGCCCTGCTCTCTGCTCTTCCCAAAAAGGCGATTTCAGGTCTACAATTATTACAAAATTCAGCAGCACGTGTCCTGACTAAGACCAGGGGACGGGACCACATTACACCGGTATTAGAATCCCTGCATTGGCTCCCTGTGTGTTTCAGGATCGATTTTAAAGTTCTTTTACTGGTTTTTTAAATGTCTTAATGGTCTTGGGCCTTCTTATCTTACAGAACTGCTTTTATCCTATGAACCCTCGTGGCCCCTGCGCTCCTCCGGCAGCAGGCTCCTAGTCATCCCCAAAGTCAGGACACACACTCATTGAGAGGCCTCTTTCCAGTTGTATGGCCCCCGTCTATGGAACAGCCTGCCGGAGGACCTCAGGGCCGCAGAGAACATTCAGGTTTTTAAAAGCAGGCTCAAGACCCATCTTTTTAGCAGAGCTTTTGAGTAGTATTTATCATTTTAGTTTACTTCTCTATTTATTTAGTCTTATTTAGGCTGGCTAGTGTGTTTATGTTTTATCTTATGTTTTATTTACTTGGTTTAGTTTTTTACTTATTTTATTATTTATTGATTATTTATTTATTATTTATTGATATTATTTATCTATTGTAATTGACTTATTTATTAGGCTTTGACTTATTTTATTATTTTAATCATTTAGATTTGCCAGTGTTTTCCTCTGAGGAGCCCTCTGCACCGGGAGCTGTGGTTGGCATGTGGCTGCTGGGCCCTGGAGGTTTTGGTCTTGACCTACATCTCTTCTCTGGGCCCTGGGCTGGTGTCCTGTGGCTGTGGGTGACCCTGTTCCTGGTGCATATGGTTCCTCTGGTGGTTCTCTCTCTCTCATCTGGTTCATCTTTATCCAGCCTGTTCCACTTAAACATATTTTAAATGAAACTGAGGTATTTTAACATGTGTTGAGGTGGGGGGTGGGAGTGTGCGTTGGGGTGGGGGGTTCTCTGGTTATGATTATTGATGTGTTGGGGTTGGGTTGTTGGGCTGTCGGGTGGCTGGGTGGGTTTGGTGGGTGGGAACTGATTTAATGCTTTGTAAAGCACTTTGTGTTACTTTTTTTTTGTATGAAAAAGTGCTATATAAATAAAGTTTGATTGATTGATTGATTTGACATAACTGATATCTGATTATAGACGAAATCAGACCCTTTCAAGGGAAGAAGTGGGTATAAAAGCAAAGAATCAATAGCAGAATCTTCGGGTAAGTTGGAAGTGAAGGGAAATTGCTATTAACGAAACTGCGAACCTGCAGGTATCTGAAAAACTGTGTTTTGGGATGAGAGAATTTTACAGATAGCTGCTGAAAGACGCAAATATCTTAACAAACAAATCCTTAAAAGTCCGTATTCCAAGACTTGACCAATTCAAAAAGGATTTCGTCCAACAAGAGAAGGAGGGAAGAAATGATTAGCTGCTAAAGGGGCATTGTGTGAAAAAATTTGCAAACCAAAGTAACGTCTGAATTGAATCCAAATCTGAGAGATATTTAATAATATGGTTCCTTGAGTACTTTTTAGTAGGGGATTGTATGGGTGAATATAACAGTGCAGCAAGGGACACTGGTTTTTACAGAGTTTCTTTTCCATAACTAACCAATCTAATAGGGGAGCTGTTTCAGATTGAAGCCAATATTTAAAAAGTCTTATATGGAAGGCCCAATAGTAATACCTAAAATTTGGTCTAAGGCCATCCCACCCGATATTTTTGGCCTTTGTAGATACTGCTTAGATATTCGAGAAACTTTCTTATCCCAAAGAAATTCGGCCACGAGTGAATCTACCTGAGAGAAAAAGGAGCTGGGCAGAAAAAGGGGAATGCACTGGAATAAATACAGGAAGCGAGGCAAGACATTCATTTTTAACACAGTAATACGTGCAACTAAGGACAATTTAAGTAAAGACCCATCGTTCAAAATCCTCCGTCATTTTCAACAACAGGGGATCGAGAAGTTCGCTTTAAACAAGTCTTCTGGTTTGCGCGTTAATCTGAATTCCCAAGATATAAAAAAACTATCCTGTGCCATTTTTAAAAGGTAACCCTTGTGGAGCATTAAGTGGAGAGTTTAATAAAAAGAGCTCACTTTTACTTAAGTTTGTATCCGGATAACTGTCCAAAGACTGAAAGTAGACGCAAAACCACAGGTACTAGACGTAGTTACATCTGAGACATATAAAAGAAGATCATCTGCATATAGTGAAACCTTCGCCTCCAGACCATACCTATGTATGCCTTCTGACTTCTGGGTTGGTGCGAATAGCGATAGCCAAGGGCTCAATAGCCAAAGCAAAGAGCAGTGGACTAACGAGGACACCCCTGTCTAGTGGAGCGGTTGCAGCGAAAAGTATGCAGAGCGTGAATGATTAGTCTTAATGGAAGCTAAGGGGTTTAGAGTAAAGAAGCTTAATCCAGGTAAAAAAAATTATGACCCAGACCAAATCTTTTAACCGTGTGAAACAAGTACGACCACTCCATACCGGTCAAAGGCCTTTTCGGCATCCAGGGAAATTAAGGCTTCCTGTGATTTACTCTGGGAAGGGTTGTAAATTATATTGAAAAGTCTCCTTAAATTGGAGAAAGAGTGTCTATTTTGAATAAAACCAGTCTTTTCCCTTCTTTAGGAGAAGCGAAATGGTGGCTTGATTTGGTGTATGAGGTAACACACCTTGTGCAAAGGACTCATTATACACATCCAGTAACAATGGGACAAGTTTGTCTTTAAACTTTTTATAAAACTCAGATGGGTACCCATCAGGGCCTGGGCACTTCCCACCTTGAAGGGACTGTATCGCTGATCCAAGTTCCAGTAAGGTAATGGACTTTCCTAATTTATTAGCAGTGTCCTGAAGTAGGGATATTTAATGGTAAAAAAAAAACAGTCTTCATCTGTAGGCGTAGTTTCAGATGCATATAGTGACATATAATATGCTTTGAAAGCTTGGTTGATCTGTGAGGGATCGGCTGTAGTTACACCCTGAGTAGTCCGAATTTTGGAAATTTGACGAGAAGAAGTCACCTGTCATATCTGATGTGCCAATAATTTACCGGCCTTATCACCATGTTCAAAAAACTGGGCATTAGATTGAAGCAGGAGTTCAGTAGCTCGATGAGTCATGAGAGAATCAAACTCCGCTTGGAGTAGAAGGCGTTCTTTTGTAGATATTTGGGCTAGATGAAATTGCAAATAGCGTATCTAATTGCTTGATTTGTTGTCTCAAGTTATTCAACTTTTCACGTCTCAATTTACTCTCATAATGTATGTAAGAAATGATCTCCCCTCTAATAAAAGCCTTTAGGGATTCCCAGAGAAGGGAAGCAGACACCCCTGGGGTTCTGTTGGTGCTCAAAAAAAAAGTCAATCTGCCCAGAGATAAAATTAACAAAGTTGTCATTGGACAATAAACGTACATTAAGCCTCCAAAGTGGCCGTTCAGATAGTGAGGTGCTAAATTTAATGTCCATCAGAAGAGGAGCATGATCAGAAAGAACGAAGGCATCATATCTACACATAGATATAAATGAAGTAACCGATTATCAACTAAAAATAAATCGATACGCGTAGATGTGTTGTGTACAGATGAAAAGAATGAATATTCCTGTTTTGAGGGGTTAAAAAACGCCACACGTCAGACACTGCAAATTCTTGCATGAGAGACTGAATTGTTTTTGCAGACCGTGAAGGTACAGCTGGTTTTGCTGAAGAACAATCCAGAACAGGGTCAAGCCAACAGTTAAAGTCCCTACCTAATATTAAATGATAGGCTGACATATCTGGTAGGGTGGAAAATAAACGTTTGAAAAAACACTCATCGTCACAGTTGGGTGCATAAACATTGACCAACGCAACATGTAGGTCCTGAAGCAGACCAGTGACAATAACATACCTGCCATTAGGATCTGAGATTATTTGATGGGAAACAAAACAAACAGATTTGTGCAAGAGAATGGCTGTACCTCTAGCCTTGCTGGAGAATGAAGAATGATAGACTTGGCCCACCCAGCTCTTCCTCAGCTTCAAATGATCCCGGTTCCTAAGATGGGTTTCCTGTAGAAAGATGATCTGAGCCCCCAGCTGCTGTAGGTGGTGCAGTACTTTACTACGTTTAATGGGATTATTGAGCCCTTTACAGTTAAAACTGGTAAATCGGAGGTCCTTTCCTACTGAAGACAGCATGATATTAAATCTAAGTATATAAACATGGGTTATCATAAAGACGTATCCAGACATTTTGTAGACAGAGTGATGTAAAAGAAAGCTGGTTGGAGATGTCGCTATAAAACACACAGAACAACTTAAAAAACATGAACAAATCGCAGAAGCATTCCCCCAAACGGAGTGCGCGATGCCCAATCCCCCCCACATGTCCCATAACCTGTCCCTCAAAGGGCACCAGAGGTAGCTTAAACTGACTCCTCCATCTAGAATGTGACAAGAAATATTACACGAAAAGAAAAAAAAAATGCACCTTGTTCAACATTTAACATAAGCACCATAAAATTAAATAAGTAAAACAAAACAATAAAGTAATTATAAAGATAAATAAGATTAACCCTCTGGTGCATAGCGGTCACTGCAGTGGACAGCTACTAAAACATAATGATGGATTCAAAATATATATTCAAGTATATTATGTTATCTCACTGTTCATTTTAAAGGTACTGTAATGTAATGTTCACTCTTTATTTAGTTGTTACTATTAGTTATAGTCAGTTCACTACTTTATTTAGTCATTATATTCAACTATGTAAACTATGTAATCTGCACTAATGTTTGTTCTTGAGTCTTGCAGAAAATGTCTTTTGAAAGTGCAGGATCCCACAGGAAGAAGGTCACTGTGAAACTGAAACAGAAACATCATGGGATGTTTTGTGCGAAGGGAAAGAGTGACCTTGTGGAAATGCAAAAACAGAATATATTTCTCTGTGAATTTCCTCATATGTTTTTACACTGCTTGCAAAGTATATGCCCCCCCCTTCAGATGTGTATGTAACTAGGGTTCCCTAACTTTAATAAAAGAGGTGAAAGACGGTCTGGGCCCCAGAGAGGGTGGTGGTTGTAACTGGGGTTTTTGCCTCTCAGCTCTTTCTCCTCAATATTGAGACAAAATAATCTCTCTTGTCTTCTGTTCTCTTTTGAACTGTAATATAGGTTGTGAACCTATCAACATGTATCCAAGATGGCGCCACGTACGGTCGCCCTGGTGATTTGGTGCGCTGTGTGGTTTTGTGTGTTTTTTCTGTGTCTGCGTGTTCTTACACCCGTGAAGAGCTCTTAACTATCAGAACAACAAAAAGGGACACTTTATAACACCGGTCACTTTAATAAGCCATGTTTGCACTGTTGTTCTGATGCTGCTGTTGTATATATTTTCTCCCTTTAAGTATTTCATTTGATTTTTTAAGCATATCTTTTTAACTTTGTGCATGCCCTTATTTGTATTTGTATTTATTCAGTGTGTTTATGTTGCACTTTTTCACCGAAGCAAGTTCCTAGTTTGTGAACTGTGTTCACAGACTATGGCAATAAAAGTCTGATTCTGATTCTGGTTATGTCTTTATTTATATACTCAACTAATCTAATCTCGGCTAATTCTGGCATGTTAAACAGTTACTGTTGGTCAACATGCACTGTCCGAAATAAATAAATAAATAAATAAATAAATAAATAAATAAATAAATAAATAAATAAATAAATAAATAAATAAATAAATAAATAAATAAATAAATAAATAAATAAATAAATAAATAAATAAATAAATAAATAAATAAATAAATAAATAAATAAATAAATAAATAAATAAATAAATAAATAAATAAATAAATAAATAAATAAATAAATAAATAACCCCCTTGATAGACCTCCTGGGTCTATCAAGGGGGCTGTGGACCCGCTCTTGTATTAGACGTCACTGTTTAAGTCTTGAAGATGGCGCGGCGCACTCCCTGGCTGATGGACTGGGCCAGAGTTTCGTACACGTCCCCCTCCACATGGACAAGCTCCTCCAGAAGAGGAGAGGCCTGCTCCATCACCTCCTCTGGGGACACTCCAGGACGAGCACCAGGGCTCCTGCAGAGGCAACACAATGAATCTCGGAGGACAGTTTGAGCGCGGCATAACGTGAAGAAAGATTTCACCCTATTGACCAGTCCTGTCAGACATGGCCGGCGGGTGAAGCAGTAGCCGTCCTTCTCTGCAAAAATGTATAACCCTCTGGTCTCAGACTCGATGGGGCTGAGGTTGTCCGTGATGGAGTTGACGATGGCGGAGGCCGCCCTGAGGCTTTCGTCGCTCAGATTCCTCTCCTCCGCTCCGCTCAGCTCCATGGCCTCGGCCAGCAGGATGTCCCTCACCTCTGCTGTGGCATCTTGGACGCTGAGGCTGGAGCTTTTTGCCAGTACCACTGACCTGCCTGAATGTAAGCGTTTCCACCGGATGTCCATGAAGAGGACCGAGCTGCGGGACCTGAGGTCTGTGTGGGGTAAAAAGGGTGAATTTGTTGTTTAGCCTTTGTAGCTAGTGACTGTTACTGTGACAACGGTCAGTGTAACGGTTACTTCCAAGGCACAGCACGGGTCTAATATGTGTATATATACATGGATATGTGTAACTAAAATGTCACCAACGCTTACATTCACGCTCACATTCATCCACCAACGGATAACAAAACCTCTATTTGTCTTCTCATACTCAAAAAATGCACGAAACTCAAAAAATACACGGAAATAAACACGCAACTCCAGACGTAACTCCACACTCACAGCAGCGCGCACATATGTATGTATCCATGGATATATGTAACTAAAATGTAAAAAGTTTAAGTATTAAGTGTAAAAATGACAATATGTTTCAATGCCTCTCACATTCAGGTAGGTGTACTTGTAATGATGTAATGTATTACAGTGAAATGTAAATTACTATGCTTTAAAAGTGATATTTGACCTCCGTGGAGTACGGAGTTGTCGAGGGTGGGTGTCTGAGTTACGACGCTTCTGAGCGGATAGCGTGCTCGGGCTCCCCGCTGTCTGAGCTCCAGCATTCGGAGCAAATGCACGTTCTCGTACGAATGGTTTCGTGTAAAGCTAGTTTAACTTTGATGCTGGTGCTTGTTAGTGCCTCACATCTTCAGGTAGATGATGCCTTACTTATCGATGTATATTAGTTAAATTGCAATACTTTAAAAAGCCCGTCCACCCCCCAGGTACCTCGCTGTCTCCCTCTCCGTCAACCACCTGACCGGCTTCCCCCTTATCCTCCACTACGGTCCACCGTTCAGTACCATTCTTCTCCCCTCCTTCATCAGGCAGAACCCGGTACATTTGGCGGGGTTCGCCGCAAGTCCAGTCCTTTCAGTGAAGGCCTCCGGGATCAGCAGATTCCTCGCCATCCCTTCATAGCCGCTACTTACAAGCACCAGATCGTCGGCATAGGCCATGGAGGTGACGCTCTGGTCCTGCCCAAACTCCAGGCCTTCCCCGTACTTGTCCAGGGCATAAAGGAGGGGATCCAGCGACAGATTGAACAACAATGGTGAAAGAGGGTCCCCCTGCTTCACCCCCACCCTTATCTCTATAGGAGGAGAGGGGCGACCTGCCGACATCACCGTGGTACGTGACCCCGAGTACGCATCGGCGATGAGCCTCACAGTCATCGGGCTCACCCGCCTCCTCTTCAGTCTCCTTTATGAAGCCGTGAGGGACGGTGTCAAAGGCCTTCTCCAAGTCTATAAACACCACCGCCAAGTTTGCCTTATTCTTTTTACTGTTTTTAATCAGCCCGTCCAGAACTGTGATGTTTTCGGAGGCCCCCGGTCCCTCTATGAATCCCCTCTGTCTCGGGTGCACCGGGCAGGCCTCCGTCGGTCCTTAGTCACCAAATGTGAAAAGAGGTGTAGTAGCACTGAACTCAGAGTCAGGGGTCACCAGTTCTGGATGTCCGAACTATCCCCTCCCCCGGATTTCTTGATTAGGGTTGTCCGGCTATTCTTCACCACTCTTGGAACCACCCCGCTGGCTATCCACTGATTGAATGCTGACGTCTTCTTTGCGCCCATGGGGTCGATCAGAGTAAGATGGCACCTCCCCACGCCGTCCGGCCTGGACTGCTGCTCTGTTTCATCTTGCCCAGTGTGGCCTGGACCTATAAATTCACAGAAACCTTTTAGATACAAGCTGAAATAATCTTCACTACCACTGAGCCTAATGTAACGACTTGAATTACAATTCACTCCTCTGATTCAATCTCTAAATCGATGACATCACACCCACTATTAAATTAACATCTAACGCTAATTGACTAATACTCTAATCAGTAAACACTGTAGATTTTTAATCCATCCAATTTCCAAATTATAAGGTCCCCTTCGTATAACTTTCGATACATGTACTTCTCATACTCCTCTGAGTAACAGGTATTGATTACGAATGTAAACTGGATGATTCTCACTAAGCTTTAGTAGCTCTTTTACTAACCTTATACCATTACCAACGAAGTATGACCTATGAACAATTAGAACGTCGGCTTAAAATTATTAGGTTTTTAATATTTTATAAATCTTATCTTTACGGTTCTTAATAGTTCATCAATTTTCCTCCATGCACATAGATATTTTATATATAGTTTTTACACCAACTCACCTTAGTAAACCTAAATACTACTCCCGCTGCATACTTTCTCCAAATTAATCTCATCTTGGGTAATGACCGGCCCCTGAATTTTGCATCTACTCAGGAAAATATTCTATCCTGATGTACTCTCCCTAATTTATTTTATGCTACCATCTACGACGTCTACATGATAACTTCACCATCTATAATCAATTATTCTACCTTCTTACGTTTAGCCCTTCATCATTCATTGTCCGGTCTCCCTTTATCCTTAGCTACAACCAGGTTCTGATTTATTTTACATTTGTTTCTAATAATATAATGATCAATCAGTAGTACGTTCCCAATCACGTTCTGTAGTTACTATTATCAACATCTACATGAGTATTTTTGCCAATTACAATTAATTTCCTGCCTTTTTCATCTTCATAGCTCTTAGCAGTACACTGTCTCAACTGTCCAATTAGTAGACACACAAACTGACCTCTTCGGTAGTCGCAGGATCCCTCAAGGGCAGGTCATCAGCTGTCCATTGGTGTCTGGTGCCCTCCTTAGTCGTTGGGATGGGCTCTCCTCTCACATTTTATCCTATTAATTGGCCACCTAGCACTCTCCTGGCCATGTGTGTCCTTTTGTAATGCAGTATGGCTCTTCTTAGTGTGCTGCTTATAGAGCCCTCAGCACCAGTGGAGTCGATTCTCCCTGGTCCATTCTGCTTTGATTGTCGGTGTTGTTTTAGGGCTGAACTCACTGGTCTAGCTGCCTTCTGGTTGTGGCCTTCTCCTCGCTCTCACTGGGTGTGAGCCAAAACTTGACCAATTTGCCTCTTCATGCCTTGACCGGCTCCCTCCACCTGTGGGCAAATCAAACATCATTAGTAGCTCTCATTGACCACTCTCTTCTCACTGATTATTACTTCATTGCATTACTTCCTTTTGATGTACGGAGGTCGGAGGAGGTAGCCCCTAATTGTAGCCTGTTGTGGCTAGCCCGTTAGCTTCGACGCACTAGCCGTCTCTGTGCCAATTAGATAATCTTGTCAAATGTGCATTATTAACTTATCCGATTCACATTAATGCATAATCAATCCGAGACAGTTAGGTAGGATGCGGTAGTGTATCAACCTTTTCTAACTTCTCTTATTTCCTAATGTTCCGGACTAGGCCTCAGCCTGACCTCGTGTGTGCTGAGGCTAGTGGCTCTCAACTCTAACGCACTTTGACTGTTAGGGATTGAGTAATCCGTGGTCAAACTTGACATCGAACATACGCTTCTGATTTTCCTACTAATTCCACTGTGATTCCTAACACAATCTGCTAATCAAGAAGAAAATGACCTTTTTCTGTAGACAGAACGTTTGCGCTCCGTACTGCGTCAAACTGGTCTGGGCTCCTCTGGGTCATTGGCTGCTGTGTTTGCATGACTTGTGCCTGCTTAACCCATAGGCGAAACTAACCATAGTTCCCCGTATTTTCTTAATTTAAGACACTAGTCAGACAATGTTTTATTCAATCAGTGACATGTATTATGAGTTTGACCCAGAACTGGCTTCTTTTTGTACTTCACATCTTTAGGTACGTATAGTTGTGTACACCGTATTATTAAATGTAGTGCGTAACCACTATACTTTTACACGATGTTGACCGCCGTGAGTATGCGGTTTAGTTGAAATATATAACTGAACTTTAGCGCTTCTGAGCGGTGAGAATGTTTGAGCCCCTCCCGGTCTGAATTCCATAATTCGGAGCAAATGCGCGTTCCCGTATTCTCAGCGACGTGTAAAACGAGTTTTAACTTTGAGGCTGGTACTTATACGTGCCTCACATCTTCAGGTAAGTATTACTCTAGTTTTTAAGTGATGTATTGTGAGATATTACTACACTTTAAAGTGACGCTTTGACCTCTGCCGGCGTGCTATGTGGTCGTAGTGAATGCCCGAGTTTGGACGCCTCTGAGCGGAGAGAGTGTTGTAGCCCCGCCCGGTCTGAGCTCCATGAATCGGAGCAAATGCGCGTTCTCGTATGAATTGTGACACGTACAATAAGTTGGACTTGAAACTGGTGCTTGCATGTGTCTCACATCTTCAGACAACCTTGTCTAGTTAAAATGATGTATTTTAGTTAAATTTGCTATGTTTCTAGTGTCGTTCTGACTTCTGTCTGGCGCGGAGCGGTCGGAGCGGGTGCCCGAGTTTAGACGCTTCTGAGCGGTGAGAGCGGTTGAGCCCCGCCCGGTCTGAGCTCCAGGCTCCGGAGCAAATGCGCGTTCCCGTGACTTGACTGCTACAAAATTGACTTTCTGTGTGCAACCACCCTCACAGCCCCACACATGGAAGTAATTCAACTATATTTCATCAACTTATGATACGATCTACATTGGCGGTGCCTTGTACGCTGCCCCCAAGTAACTTTAGGTTTTTCGCGTCTTGTGCTTCCCTCCTGAATGCGATTTCCGGCGCCCGGATTGACTCCGTTTAGTTTAGCCTTATACAGTGTCCATTCTAATATAGTTGTAGATTCTACCCTTGCACCATCCTGGTTTTCTGTCCCAACTTTCATAAGTCTGACCCTATTAGGACATCCACAGTAACTGGTGAATGCATCAGTAGGTAATGACATTACAAGAAGATCTCAGCAACAATAATTAAATTTATGTGTAATTGAACACAAATCATCATTATAACACATCACCAAAAACAATTAGTACTAAACATTAATTATTAACAACTATTTACAATACTGAAACATAACAATGAATAAGATATTAACGTTCACAAATGATTATAACAAACTGGAACAACAATTACTATAAAAATTAATTAAACAACATTCACTATTTATATCAACAATTTAACTATTTACATACTTTAATCTCTTGCCTCAACATACACTTATTCACAAGCTAAACACTCGCCACCAACTTCTTATAGGCCCTACACAATTTTATCGTTCCCCCTAGGGCCACCTTAACGAACGACCTACTGTTTAGCTTGATCCCTTCTCTGGACAGGCCGATATCCTCCAGGATGGCTTCGTTCGGCCTGTACCATTTCCCCCGCGCTCCCATGGGGAACCCTCTCACCGTGACCTTGCTAACTTTCAGCCACTCCCTCACGGCGTCCACATAAGGCCGATACTTTCTCGCCTTCCTGGCCGCTGCCTCACTTAATGTATCATTATTCTGCTCAAAGCAGACGGCCACGTCGACAAGATGGGCCACCTCCCCCTTCACCATAATCAGGTCCGGTACCCCTGTTGCTCCACCCGCTGTGAGCCGGTGCTCCCGCCATACTCTCCAACCCTTCCCCTCCGCCAAGGTTACCAACCTCAGACACACATTATTGTGTGTCCGCATCCGGTTCTCTCTCATCTCAGGACAATTTCCTATGACATGGGCCATTGTCCCGGGCACGTAACCACACAATCCACACGGTGTGGCCTCGGCTGACTCTCCGTATCCCTTTTTTGTTACCAGGGTATTTGTCCTGAGCTGCAGGGCTGTTATGAACTCTGGCTCGCTCAGTCCTGAGCCTCTGGGGTCGCTGCACCAAAAGTTGGAGGTCTTATCTCTCCTAAACACTCTCACCCCCTTCCCATGGCTCAGCTGACCCGCCCACTTCACAAACTCCCGGTCCTTAAGTGCCCTCGCCGTCAGCGAGCCGTGGTCCATTTCATCCACGTTCTCTGGCGGTTCCCTGCCCGTCACCACTCGGTACAGCCGCTTCACCTGGGGGAGGGGGGGGCATTAAATTAGTACATAGATTCATTCTAAGTTACCGTCTCCACTCACACACCTTCTGGACTCAGCATTTCAGTGGAACCATTATCCCACGCCCTCCTACTCTCATTAACACGTTATACTTTACTGCATTCTCAACCAGCTTAGACACAGTATGGTTCTTACCTGCTGCTCCAGTCCCGTCATCCGGGCCACCTCGTTGGTTAGGGCATCCGGAGAGGCCAACATTTTTAATAGCCTCCTCAGTCTGGTTGCGGGGATCTGTGTCTCCAACTTTGGCAGACCCAGGCCTCCGTCCGCAAAGCTGGAGTACAGTAAACCATCTGTGGTGTAGGGCTCCAAATGGAGCCACCCTTTTCACGGCCCTCCTCACCCTGACATCCACCTCTTTGAGGTCGCAGGCCTTGGACCCCGAATAGTCCATAGCGTACTGCACCCTCGGTATTAAATAAGTTCTGGTCATCTGCAGCCGCTGTGTGGGTTTCAGGTGCGCCCGGGTCACCCGCTCTATCATTTCGTCCAGGACTGGCAAGACCCTTGTTGGACACACCCCTGTCCAAGGACTTATGTCCACACCCAAGTACCTTGTCGTCTCCCTCTCCGTCAACCACCTTATCGGCTTCCCCCCTATCCTCCACTGCGGTCCACCGTTCAGTACCATCCTTCTTCCCTCTTTCGTTAGACAGACCCCTGTGCACTTGGTGGGGTTCGCCGCCAGTCCAGTTCTTTGTGAAGGCTTCCAAGATGAGTAGATTCCTCACCATCCCCTCATAGCTGCCACTCACCAGCACCAGGTCATCCGCGTAGGCCATTGAGGTGACGTGCTGGTCCTGCCCAAACTCCAGGCCTTCCCCGTACCTATCCAGGGCATAAAGGAGGGGATCCAGTGACAGGTTGAATAACAAAGGTGAAAGGGGGTCCCCCTGCTTCACCCCCACCCTGATCTCTATGGGAGGTGAGGGGCAACCCGCCGACGTCACCGTAGTGCGTGCACCGGAATACGCACTAGTGATGAGCCTCACGGTCCTCGGGCTCACCTGCCTCCTCATCAATGTCTCCTTTATTAGGCCATGGGGGACGGTATCGAAGGCCTTTTCTAAATCCACAAATACCACAGCCAAGTTCGCCTTATTCTTTTTGCTGTTTCTTATCAGCCCATCCAGAACGGTGATATTTTCGGAGGCCCCCGGTCCCTCTATGAACCCCCTCTGTCTGGGGTGCACCGGGCAGGCCTCCATTAATCTTTTTGCCACCAAGTGGGAGAATAGGCGCAGCAGTACTGAACTCAATGTCAGGGGGCGCCAGTTTCTGATGTCCGAGCCATCCCCTCCCCCTGACTTCTTGATCAGAGTGGTCCGGCTCTTCTTCACCACCCGGGGCACCACCCCGCTGGCCAACCACTGGTTGAACATGGCCGCCATCGTCGTCCCCATGGGGTCCACCAGAGTGAGATGACACCGCCGTATGCCGTCCGGCCCGGGACTGCTTCTCTTG
Organism: Periophthalmus magnuspinnatus; assembly: GCF_009829125.3. Classification (NCBI taxonomy): domain Eukaryota; kingdom Metazoa; phylum Chordata; class Actinopteri; order Gobiiformes; family Gobiidae; genus Periophthalmus; species Periophthalmus magnuspinnatus. Next base: position 18,320 of record NW_022986785.1, read on the forward strand.
TTCATTTTGCCCAGTGTGGCCTGGACCTGTAAATTCAAAAGAAACCTTTAGTTACAAGCTGAATTAATCTTTACTACAACTGAGCCCAATGCAATGACTAGAACTACATTTCACTCCTCTGATTCTATCTCCAAAATTGATGACATCACACCCACAGTTAAGTTAACATGTATCATTAATAGATTAATACTCTTATCAGTATAAACTCTATATGATTTCAATTCATCCTATCTCCAAAATGTTATGGTCCTCTTTGTACAACTTTCTATACACGTACTTCACATACTCCTCTGAGTAACATGTATTGATATTATGAACGTAAACTGGATGAGTCTCACGAAGCTTTAGTAGCTCTTTTACTAACCCTGCACCATTACCAATAAAGTACGACCTATGAACAATTATAACGTCGGCTCAAAATTATTATTAGGTTTCTATTACTCATTAATCTTATCTATACGATTCTTAATAAACTTCTTCAACTATCCTCAGCGTACATAGATAACTTAACTATAGATTTTCAGCAACTCATCATAATTAACCTTATAACTGCTCTTACAACATCATTTTTCCAACTAATTACAGCCGGGGTAACAAACCAGTCTCTGGTTCTTGCATTTATTCAAGAATAAATGTCAATTCTGATGAACTCTCCCAAATAAAACTTATATTTCCATTAACAGGGTCTACATGTGAATCTTACCAAACATAATCATTGATTCTACTCTCTTACTTCGTATCGTTTAATCATTCACCGTCCTAATTAACCATTAATTAAACTCTCAAACTTACCTCCTCGGCAGTCACCGGGATCCTCAGGGGTGCGTTATCTGCCAGTGGCAAGTGTCCGAACCCTCCCAGCGATGTCACGGCGATGCTCCTCCCCCATATCCCCTTGTAGTGGGCCGTCACCTCGCTGATGGGAATGGTGCACCCCTCTGACTCTCCCTCCAGGACCATCTCAGCCGCTCTCTTCCTGTCCTTCCCCCAAAATATCTGTAGGCGGCGGTAGCCGGCCCTCCTCCCTCCCTGGCGGTGAGAGCGGCTCGTCGGCTTCCAACCCCTTAGCCCCATCCTCCTCCGTATCCTCTTGACGAAGGCCAAGGCTTCAATGTTCACTTCCTTCGCCGTCAGTATCCTCCCCTGGCCGCTCCTCTCCATAAACAAACCCGGGCCATCGTGAGGCTCCTCCAACGGCTCAGGCTCCTCTTCAAAGATTCGCCCCAGCTCCCTCCTCATCGTCTCCTCCCTAGCCTCTGCCGCCCTGCTGCGTTCTCCTCCCAAGTGGCCCGGCTCCTGCCTTATTCCCTCCATATACTCCTCCAGGTGGGCCCTCAGCCGGTGCTGCGACAGTCCCCTCTGGCTCCTGAACGTCTTGGTGCAATGGCTGCACCTCTTTTCGCCTCCCCTAGGCGATGGGCCCCGCTTCGCCCAGCACACAGCCACATGGCCTGCCAAGTTGGTCACCTTTGCACACGACGTCCCGCACCTTTTACACAGCAGCAGCACCCTCCTGGCCATGTGCGTCTTGCGAAAGTGGAGCAAGGCCTTATTTAGGGTGCCCAAATTTCTTCCGCACAGGACGCACGGGGTAGGCGTCCACGGACTCCTCAGTCATAAATATTCTGTGTGACGACACAATCCTGATCTCAAAAGTTTGGATTTGGACTAAATGTACAACTTTATAGACAAATAATACATATGTTTGTGTAAGTAATTATCATCTTTGTTTGCTCATTGTCTCCTGCAGGTGTCCACATGTCCTCTCTGAGTCCTGGTCTCACTCTGAAACAGGAAATCCCAGAGACTCCACAGATTAAAGAGGAGCCAGAAGAACAGCACGACAAACAGGAGGAAGAGGAGCTGCAAGTGTGAGTCCCATCACTTTCAACACAATTTATTATAAAATATGATCAGATTAGAAATGCATCTGAATTCAGGGACATTAAGAACAGCCAGAAGTATAAAGTGCTAATTGAATCGCATGAACAGGGTTAGCAGGTTTTATACATAAGAATACTTTATGCAGACACAGACACTGACGTCTCCTCAGAGGACAATTGTTCCAAACTGTTTTTGATTCATGTAGATTTTATTTTCTTCAGGTCTGTCCCTGAGTCCAATGATGGCTGTGTGAAGACAGAAGAGTCCTCACTGCTTCAACGAAAAGAACGTGATCACAGAGAGGACGCCAACTCAGAGACACATGTCCACAGAGAGGACACACAGGGAGAGGACATCAGCTCACAGACACATGTCCACCCTGAGACTGAGGGAGACACGGAGCACTCTTCTGACACTGACAGTGATGAAGACTGGAGTGCTCCAATCAGCTCTTCAGCTGCACAGATGGAGACAGAGGCAGATGGAGACAACTACAACCAAGTCCAGAGCAGAGACAAAAGCACACTGCACCAAACTCAAGTCTATCCCCCAAACACAAGTCTGCACCAGAGACCAGAGCCACTGTGGACAATGGGGACGTGTCAGGACCAGCCCGAACGAGCTGCAGGGAAGAAACACCAGTGCTCAGTTTGTAAAAAGAAATTTGGCTTAAAAAGCATTTTAATAAGACACTTGAGAATTCACACAGGAGACAAACCTTACAGCTGTTCTGTCTGTGATAAATCATTTTCTCTAAAGGGGTAATCTCACAACACACATGAAAACACACACAGGAGACAAACCTTAGGAAATTTGGGAATATGAAAGAAAGTTGATTTAAAGTTAAAGTTAAAGAAGGTACCATTTAGAGTTAAAATCAGATTGTATTGTGTTAATAAATAGTGTTTTTATTATCATTGTGGTATCAGAATCAGTATTGAGTTGAGTCTATTCCTTAATATCAAAATGGAGTTTGAAAGTTTTAATATCATGACTTTAAATTCTCACCAGAACAATTGGCATCACACAGCCCTGTCTCAGGTTCAAGAGAATCACCAACTGCACAGACAGAAAAAGACACAACATTATTATTATAAATGAAACAGTAATACCTGTGTTTTCTTGTCACATGGTGTTACACAGGGGTGGGCCACACTCACAAAAATCATATCTCCAGAGTTAATTGCAGTATCTCAAGAACAGACGGTAATTTAACAAAGCATCAGGTAAGTTTCAAATGTCGAGGTTCAAGTATCACACAAAACATGAATGGGCCATAAGTAACTTTAAAAAAATAGTTATTTTCTAGCAGCGTACTTTTACTTGAATAATAGTTGTATTGAAGTAACAGTACTCGAGTAAAGGTTGTGGTTACTCTTCCCATTGTGAGTAAGTGGGAAAATTATAAAACAGAAGTTATGTCCTGACAGTTACTCTTTAAGTTACTCTTACTTGAGTAGTACTTTCCTCAAATACTTTTTCTCTCTTACCTCAGTAATTTCTTGAAACACTACAGGATCAGCTCCAGGAGTGACCTATGCTCCAATCAGGACAGAGCTCCAGGAGTGACCTATGCTCCAATCAGGACAGAGCTCCAGGAGTGACCTATGCTCCAATCAGGACAGAGCTCCAGGAGTGACACCAGCTCAGGGCCCAGAGAAGAGATGAGGTCAAGACCAAACCTCCAGGGCCCAGGAGCCACAGCCAACCACAGCTCCCGGTGCAGAGGGCTCCTCAGAGGAAACACTGGCAAATCTAAAATTATTAAAGAAATAAAATAAGTCAAAGCTAAACAAGTAAATAAAACATAAGTAAAACATGGATATCAACTGTTGAGAAAGCAGAGGAAAATAACTGGGACATGGACACGTAATGGCAATGTGTGGATAAGAGACAACGATGGAGCATCAAGGATGATCAGGGACTTGAAAGAACTTGAGAAGTATAAAAACGGACATTGAAAGAGGAAGATAACGGCCGAGAAGGACTGTCAACATGGACCAAAGGAGAAGTAAGGTTGGATACACACAGTTGTGGACGTAAAACACATTAAATAGTTATATGGACATTAATATTGACACAAATGAGGAAGATAAAATCTATGATATTGAATCTGATGTCGCACATAAGTTATTAACACCTGGAGAAAGTCATTATTTTACAGTTCAGCAGTTTAACACCAGAACAGACAAGGTCTCAGATAAAGCACTTTCCATCATTCACCTCAATAGTCAAAGTTTGAAAAATAAGTTGGATAAAATTAAAGAGCTGTTCAATCATTTTAAACACGCCTTCAAAGTAATTGCTATCACTGAAAGTTGGTTAAAGGACACACATATTGATAAAGTACAGATTGATGGTTATAACATGTTCTATATAAACAGGGTTAATAAAAAAGGAGGAGGTGTTGCCCTCTATGTGGATGTAAATCTAAAATGTAAACTGGTTGAACAAAAAACGATAACTGGGAGTGACTTGATGGAATTGATTACCATAGAAATCATTAATGATAATGGGAAAAACGTATTAATTAGTTGTGTGTATAGACCGCCTGGGGCTGGTGTTGACTTATTTACAGATCAGATCCTTGAAATGTTTGAGGACGTTAACAAATCAGTTATTTTGTGTGGTGACTTTAACATAGACCTGGGAAATCAAGCAGCAGCAAATATCTTTCGGAATTATATGGAAACAGTTGGTCTATGCCCGATGATAACTAAACCAACTCGTATTACTGGTCATAGTGTGACTATCATAGACAATATATATACAAATATACATGGTGATATTATCAGTGGTATCTTTATGGCAGATGTGAGCGATCACCTTCCTGTATTTATTATCTGTGAAAAATTGTGTTTTGATGAGCTTGCGCAGGATGTAACAGCAATGCTAATAAGAGATAAATCTAGTAAGGCTCTGGAGGCCTTCAGAGAAGACCTTGAAAAACAAAATTGGAATCATGTATATACAAATAATCTAAACAGTGCTTATAATGCTTTCATGACAACGTTTCTCAATTTATATGACAAAAACTGCAAAATTACAAAAATATGTGCACACGATAAGAAAAATACTCTTAATCCATGGATGACAAACGGATTGAAAAACGCATGTAGGAAGAAAAATTGTCTTTACAGAAGATTTCTCAAATTGAGAACAAAAGATTCAGAAGTTAGGTATAAAAAATATAAAAACAAGCTTGTATCAATTATGAGAAGACAAAAAAAAGATTACTACACCAAATTATTGGATGAGAACAAAAACAATATAAAAAATACATGGGGTATAATAAACACGGTCTTGCAAAAAGGTAAGGTAACTTCAAATATTCCAAACTATTTTACAAAAAATAATGTAGATATTTTTGGGAAAGAAGAAATTGTTAACGAATTTAATCATTACTTTTCTAACATTGGCCCAAATTTATCAAACAATATCCCAAAAGAAAGCAACAATGATGGAGCAATAGCTGATAATGTAAACAGTATATTTTTGGAGAGTGTGCAGGCAAATGAAGTCTTGACAATTGTTCAAAATTGTCCAAATAAAAAATCTAATGATTACACTGATATTAATATGTTATTGATCAAGAAAGTGATAAACGTTGTTATTGAGCCTTTCACATATATATGTAATCTTTCATTCAGCACAGGAATATTTCCAGATCACATGAAAGTGGCCAGAGTCATTCCTTTTTTAAAAAGGAAATAAAAATGATTTCTCAAATTATAGACCTGTATCACTGCTTTCGCAGTTCTCAAAAATTTTAGAGAAACTATTTGTTAGCAGATTAAATAAATTTATTGGAAAATACAAAATTTTAAGTCAGAACCAACATGGATTTCGTTCCAATCATTCAACCGCCACAGCATTAATGGACCTGGCTGAAGAAATCACTAATGCCATGGACAAGAAACAATATTTAGTTAGTATCTTTGTCGATCTTCAAAAAGCATTTGATACTCTAGATCATGAAATATTATTACAGAAGTTATACAAGTATGGTATACGAGGTGTACCACACAAATGGGTCACAAGTTACTTAACGAACCGTTATCAATTTGTGGAAATTAACAACATAAAATCAGAACATCGTCAAGTAGCGTGTGGGGTACCCCAAGGTTCGGTCTTGGGGCCAGTACTTTTTCTCCTTTATGTGAATGATATTATGTCTGTATCAAAATTACTAAATTGCATCTTGTTTGCTGATGATACCACATTATTTTACTCAGGAAAAAACATAAATGAGGTTATAAAAAATGTAGAAGATGAGTTTCAAAAATATTAAAATGGTTCAATGCTAACAAGCTATCTATAAACATTAGCAAAACTAAATTTATGGTCTTTAGTTGTAAGAAGAAAGATTTAGAGGTAAGATTATTCACACAAGGATTAGAGATAGAAAGAACAAGTACATTTCGTTTTTTAGGAGTTATGATTGATGAGCAGCTGACGTGGAAGTCCCACATAGAGCAAGTAAGATCAAAAGTATCACAAACCATAGCCGTATTACACAAGGTGAAAGAGTCTCTCAACAGAGATGCATTGTTCTTATTGTATAACACATTGATCGTTCCATATTTGGCATATTGCATTGACGTGTGGGGAAGTGCTTGTAAAACCTACATTGAACCAGTTTTTCTGTTGCAGAAGCGTGCTATTAGAGTTATCAATGGAAGTGGATATAGAGAACATACAATCCAATTTTTTATTCAGTTAGAAACGTTGAAATTTAACGAATTGGTGGAATATGGCATTCTTAAAACCATGTACAAAGCTCATCAAAAAGTGTTACCAGAGAAGTTGCAAAATAGATTTCGAAAGAGAGAAAATAGATATCAATTAAGAGGAACTGATGTATTTTCTAAACCAGTGTTCAGAACAAACCAAAGGAAAGATGTATTTCAATCAAGGGAGTCAGTCTTTGGAACAGCCTAGAAAGTAATATTAAAGAATCCAAATCCATTTATATGTTTAAGAAAAGTTTGAAATTATCATTATTAAGAAGATATATAACTGATATGTGACAGGATGATTTTGTGGTTTTTTTTGTTTGTTTTTTGTTGTTGTTGTTTTTTTTTTTTTTCGTAAAGTAGCTGTACATTTATGTTTGACTTTGTATAATGTAGTGAATAAGAGTCAGAGTTGATGAGGGGCAGATATTATAAGCTTTTGCTTCCTTCTGTGCCCTTTCATTCACTTAACAAAAATTGTACAAAAGCCGTAATACTGTATGCAGTTATGCGGATTGTTTTGTTTTAATGAATGAAATAAAATATTAAATTGAAATTGAAATTGAAATATCAACATAAACACACTAGCCAGCCTAAATAAGCCTAAATAAATAGAGAAATAAACTAAAGTGATAAATACTAGTCAAAAGCTCTGCTAAAAAGATGGGTCTTGAGCCTGCTTTTAAAAACCTGAATGTTCTCTGCGGCCCTCCTCTGGCAGACTGTTCCATAGACGGGGGCCATAAAACTGGAAAGAGGCCTCTCCATGAGTGTGTGTCCTGACTTTGGGGATGACTACATGAACAGACAAAGATCAAGGCCAGTTACGTCGCCCGGACTGGCGTTACCGGGGCCCCACCCTGGAGCCAGGCCTGGGGTGGGTGCACGCCAGCGAGCGCCTGGTGGCCGGGCCTTTCCCCACGGGGCCCGGTCGGGCCCAGCCCGAAGGAACGACGTGGGGCCGTCCTCCCGTGGACCCACCACCTGCGGGAGGAGCCATGAGGGGCGGGTGCAAAGAGATCCGGGCAGCAGTCGAAGGCGGGGACCTCGACGACCGGATCTCCGGACATGGAGACTAGCTCTGGGGACATGGAATGTCACCTCGCTGAGGGGGAAGGAGCCTGAGCTTGTGCGGGAGGTTGAGCGTTACCGACTAGATATAGTCGGCCTCACCTCCACGCACAGCTTGGGCTCTGGAACCCAACTTCTTGAGAGGGGTTGGACTCTCCATTTCTCTGGCGTTGCCCGCGGGGAGCGGCGGCGAGCTGGTGTGGGCTTGCTCATTGCCCCACAGCTCAGCCGCTGCGTGTTGGGGTTCACTCCGGTGAACGAGAGGGTCGCGTCCCTGCGCCTTCGGGTCGGGGACAGGGTCTCTCACTGTTGTGTCGGCCTACGGGCCAAACAGCAGTGCAGAGTACCCGGCCTTCTTGGAGTCCCTGGCAGGGGTACTAGACAGTGCACCAACCGGGGACTCCGTTGTTCTCCTGGGGGACTTCAACGCCCATGTGGGTAACTGACAGTGACACTTGGAGGGGCGTGATTGGGAGGAACGGCCTCCCCGATCTGAACCCGAGCGGTGTTTGTTATTGGACTTCTGTGCTAGTCACAGCTTTTCCATAACAAACACCATGTTCGAGCACAAGGGTGTCCATCGGTGCACGTGGCACCAGGACACTCTAGGTCGGAGGTCGATGATCGACTTTTGTTGTCGTGTCATCTGACCACCGACTGTGTGTCTTGGACACTCGGGTGAAGAGAGGGGCTGAGCTGTAGAGCACCCACCTGGTGGTGAGTTGGATCCCGCTGGCGGAGGAGGAAGCCGGACAGACCTGGCAGACCCAAGCGCATTGTGAGGGTCTGCTGGGAACGTCTGGCGGAGCCCTCTGTCAGGGGGGTCTTCAACTCACACCTCCGGGAGAGCTTCTCCCTGATCCCGGGGAGGTTGGAGACATGGACTCCGAGTGGGCCATGTTCTTCACCTCTATTGTCGATGCGGCTGCTCGTAGCTGTGGTCGTAAGGTCTGTGGTGCTTGTCGCGGCGGCAATCCCCGAACCCGGTGGTGGACACCGGAAGTAAGGGATGCCGTCAAGCTGAAGAAGGAGTCTTATCGAGCCTTGTTGGCTCGTGGGACTCCTGAGGCAGCTGATGAGTACAGGCGGGCCAAGCGTGCCGCGGCTCGGGCAGTCACAGAGGCAAAAACTCGGGGTTGGGAGGAGTTCGGGGAGGCCATGGAGGAGGACTATCGGACGGCCTCAAAGAGATTCTGGCAAACCGTCCGACGCCTCAGGAGGGGAAAGCAGTGCTTCACCAACACTGTTTACAGTGCGGGTGGAGAGCTGCTGACTTCGACTGGGGATGTTGTCGGGCGGTGGAAGGAATACTTTGAGGATCTCCTCAATCCCACTGTCACGTCTTCCGAGGAGGAAGCAGAAACTGGGGACCCAGAGGCGGACTCGTCCATCACCCTGGCTGAAGTCACTGAGGTGGTTGGCAAGCTCCTCGGTGGCAAGGCTCCGGGGGTGGACGAGATCCGTCCCGAGTACCTCAAGTCTCTGGATGTTGTGGGACTGTCTTGGCTGACACGTCTCTGCAACATCGCGTGGCGGTCGGGGACAGTACCTGTGGAATGGCAGACCGGGGTGGTGGTCCCTCTGTATAAGAAGGGGGACCGGAGGGTGTGTTCCAATTACAGGGGAATCACACTCCTCAGCCTTCCCGGTAAGGTCTATTCCAGGGTACTGGAGAGGAGAATCCGACCGATAGTCGAACCTCGGATTCAGGAGGAGCAGTGTGGTTTTCGTCCTGGTCGTGGAACACTGGACCAGCTCTATACTCTTCATCGGGTCCTCGAGGGTTCATGGGAGTATGCCCAACCAGTCCACATGTGTTTTGTGGATTTGGAGAAGGCATTCGACCGTGTCCCTCGTGGTGTCCTTTGGGGGGTGCTCTGGGAGTATGGGGTCGGGGCTCTTTGCTAAGGGCTGTCCGGTCCCTGTATGACCGGAGCAGGAGCTGTGTTCATTGCCGGCAGTAAGTCAGACCTGTTCCCGGTGCATGTTGGACTCCGCCAGGGCTGCCCTTTGTCACCGGTTCTGTTCATTATATTTATGGACAGAATTTCTAGGCGCAGCCAGGGGCCGGAGGGGGTCTGGTTTGGGAACCACAGGATTTCATCTCTGCTGTTTGCAGATGATGTTGTCCTGATGGCTTCTTCGAGCCAGGACCTGCAGCACTGGGGCGGTTTGCAGCCGAGTGTGAAGCGGCTGGGATGAGAATCAGCTCCTCCAAATCCGAGGCCATGGTTCTCGACCGGAAAAAGGTGGTTTGCTCTCTCCGGGTGGGTGGTGAGTCTCTGCCCCAAGTGGAGGAGTTCAAGTATCTCGGGGTCTTGTTCACGAGTGAGGGAAGGATGGAGCGGGAGATTGACAGGCGGATCGGTGCAGCGTCTGCAGTGATGCGGTCGCTGTATCGGTCCGTTGTGGTAAAGAAGGAGCTGAGCCGGAAGGCGAAGCTCTCGATTTACCGGTCAATCTACGTTCCTACCCTCACCTATGGTCATGAGCTTTGGGTAATGACCGAAAGGACAAGATCGCGGATACAAGCGGCTGAAATGGGCTTCCTCCGCAGAGTGGCCGGGCGCACCCTTAGGGATAGGGTGAGGAGCTCGGTCACACGGGAGGAGCTCGGAGTAGAGCCGCTGCTCCTACACGTTGAGAGGAACCAGCTGAGGTGGCTCGGGCATCTGCTCAGGATGCCTCCTGGACGCCTCCCTAGGGAGGTGTTCTGGGCATGTCCCACCGGGAGGAGGCCCGGGGAAGACCCAGGACACGCTGGAGGGACTATGTCTCTCGGCTGGCCTGGGAACGCCTTGGGGTCCCACCGGAGGAGCTGGAGGACGTGTCCGGGGTGAGGGAAGTCTGGGAGTCCCTGCTTAGACTGCTGCCCCCGCGACCCGGCCCCGGATAAAGCGGAAGAAAATGGATGGATGGATGGATGGATGGATTATTTATGTGACAGAGGCCAGTGTGAGAGCTCCTTTATCTACAGACTAATGACACAAAAAACAAGGATAAAATATGTTTAAAACGGTTCAAACTGAGAGCTCTGGGTGTAAAAATAATCAAAATAAAACATACTGATGTATTAAATTATATATATATATATATATATATATATATATATATATATATATATATATATATATATATATATATATATATATAATTTTTTAATAAATAAGTAATGTTTTATTTTGATTATTTTTACACCCAGAGCTCTCAGTTTGAACCGTTTTAAACATATTTTATCCTTGTTTTTTGTGTCATTAGTCTGTAGATAAAGGAGCTCTCACACTGGCCTCTGTCACATAAATAATCCATCCATCCATCCATCCATTTTCTTCCGCTTATCCGGGGCCGGGTCGCGGGGGCAGCAGTCTAAGCAGGGACTCCCAGACTTCCCTCACCCCGGACACGTCCTCCAGCTCCTCCGGTGGGACCCCAAGGCGTTCCCAGGCCAGCCGAGAGACATAGTCCCTCCAGCGTGTCCTGGGTCTTCCCCGGGGCCTCCTCCCGGTGGGACATGCCCAGAACACCTCCCTAGGGAGGCGTCCAGGAGGCATCCTGAGCAGATGCCCGAGCCACCTCAGCTGGTTCCTCTCAACGTGTAGGAGCAGCGGCTCTACTCCGAGCTCCTCCCGTGTGACCGAGCTCCTCACCCTATCCCTAAGGGTGCGCCCGGCCACTCTGCGGAGGAAGCCCATTTCAGCCGCTTGTATCCGCGATCTTGTCCTTTCGGTCATTACCCAAAGCTCATGACCATAGGTGAGGGTAGGAACGTAGATTGACCGGTAAATCGAGAGCTTCGCCTTCCGGCTCAGCTCCTTCTTTACCACAACGGACCGATACAGCGACCGCATCACTGCAGACGCTGCACCGATCCGCCTGTCAATCTCCCGCTCCATCCTTCCCTCACTCGTGAACAAGACCCCGAGATACTTGAACTCCTCCACTTGGGGCAGAGACTCACCACCCACCCGGAGAGAGCAAACCACCTTTTTCCGGTCGAGAACCATGGCCTCGGATTTGGAGGAGCTGATTCTCATCCCAGCCGCTTCACACTCGGCTGCAAACCGCCCCAGTGCTGCAGGTCCTGGCTCGAAGAAGCCATCAGGACAACATCATCTGCAAACAGCAGAGATGAAATCCTGTGGTTCCCAAACCAGACCCCCTCCGGCCCCTGGCTGCGCCTAGAAATTCTGTCCATAAATATAATGAACAGAACCGGTGACAAAGGGCAGCCCTGGCGGAGTCCAACATGCACCGGGAACAGGTCTGACTTACTGCCGGCAATGAACACAGCTCCTGCTCCGGTCATACAGGGACCGGACAGCCCTTAGCAAAGAGCCCCGGACCCCATACTCCCAGAGCACCCCCCAAAGGACACCACGAGGGACACGGTCGAATGCCTTCTCCAAATCCACAAAACACATGTGGACTGGTTGGGCAAACTCCCATGAACCCTCGAGGACCCGATGAAGAGTATAGAGCTGGTCCAGTGTTCCACGACCAGGACGAAAACCACACTGCTCCTCCTGAATCCGAGGTTCGACTATCGGTCGGATTCTCCTCTCCAGTACCCTGGAATAGACCTTACCGGGAAGGCTGAGGAGTGTGATTCCCCTGTAATTGGAACACACCCTCCGGTCCCCCTTCTTATACAGAGGGACCACCACCCCGGTCTGCCATTCCACAGGTACTGTCCCCGACCGCCACGCGATGTTGCAGAGACGTGTCAGCCAAGACAGTCCCACAACATCCAGAGACTTGAGGTACTCGGGACGGATCTCGTCCACCCCCGGAGCCTTGCCACCGAGGAGCTTGCCAACCACCTCAGTGACTTCAGCCAGGGTGATGGACGAGTCCGCCTCTGGGTCCCCAGTTTCTGCTTCCTCCTCGGAAGACGTGACAGTGGGATTGAGGAGATCCTCAAAGTATTCCTTCCACCGCCCGACAACATCCCCAGTCGAAGTCAGCAGCTCTCCACCCGCACTGTAAACAGTGTTGGTGAAGCACTGCTTTCCCCTCCTGAGGCGTCGGACGGTTTGCCAGAATCTCTTTGAGGCCGTCCGATAGTCCTCCTCCATGGCCTCCCCGAACTCCTCCCAACCCCGAGTTTTTGCCTCTGTGACTGCCCGAGCCGCGGCACGCTTGGCCCGCCTGTACTCATCAGCTGCCTCAGGAGTCCCACGAGCCAACAAGGCTCGATAAGACTCCTTCTTCAGCTTGACGGCATCCCTTACTTCCGGTGTCCACCACCGGGTTCGGGGATTGCCGCCGCGACAAGCACCACAGACCTTACGACCACAACTACGAGCAGCCGCATCGACAATAGAGGTGAAGAACATGGCCCACTCGGAGTCCATGTCTCCAACCTCCCCCGGGATCAGGGAGAAGCTCTCCCGGAGGTGTGAGTTGAAGACCCCCCTGACAGAGGGCTCCGCCAGACGTTCCCAGCAGACCCTCACAATGCGCTTGGGTCTGCCAGGTCTGTCCGGCTTCCTCCTCCGCCAGCGGATCCAACTCACCACCAGGTGGTGCTCTACAGCTCAGCCCCTCTCTTCACCCGAGTGTCCAAGACACGCAGTCGGTGGTCAGATGACACGACAACAAAGTCGATCATCGACCTCCGACCTAGAGTGTCCTGGTGCCACGTGCACCGATGGACACCCTTGTGCTCGAACATGGTGTTTGTTATGGAAAAGCTGTGACTAGCACAGAAGTCCAATAACAAAACACCGCTCGGGTTCAGATCGGGGAGGCCGTTCCTCCCAATCACGCCCCTCCAAGTGTCACTGTCATTACCCACATGGGCGTTGAAGTCCCCCAGGAGAACAACGGAGTCCCCGGTCGGTGCACTGTCTAGTACCCCTGCCAGGGACTCCAAGAAGGCCGGGTACTCTGCACTGCTGTTTGGCCCGTAGGCCGACACAACAGTGAGAGACCTGTCCCCGACCCGAAGGCGCAGGGACGCGACCCTCTCGTTCACCGGAGTGAACCCCAACACGCAGCGGCTGAGCTGTGGGGCAATGAGCAAGCCCACACCAGCTCGCCGCCGCTCCCCGCGGGCAACGCCAGAGAAATGGAGAGTCCAACCCCTCTCAAGAAGTTGGGTTCCAGAGCCCAAGCTGTGCGTGGAGGTGAGGCCGACTATATCTAGTCGGTAACGCTCAACCTCCCGCACAAGCTCAGGCTCCTTCCCCCTCAGCGAGGTGACATTCCATGTCCCCAGAGCTAGTCTCCATGTCCGGAGATCCGGTCGTCGAGGTCCCCGCCTTCGACTGCTGCCCGGATCTCTTTGCACCCGCCCCTCATGGCTCCTCCCGCAGGTGGTGGGTCCACGGGAGGACGGCCCCACGTCGTTCCTTCGGGCTGGGCCCGACCGGGCCCCGTGGGGAAAGGCCCGGCCACCAGGCGCTCGCTGGCGTGCACCCACCCCAGGCCTGGCTCCAGGGTGGGGCCCCGGTAACGCCAGTCCGGGCGACGTAACTGGCCTTGATCTTTGTCTGTTCATGTAGTCATCCCCAAAGTCAGGACACACACTCATGGAGAGGCCTCTTTCCAGTTTTATGGCCCCCGTCTATGGAACAGTCTGCCAGAGGAGGGCCGCAGAGAACATTCAGGTTTTTAAAAGCAGGCTCAAGACCCATCTTTTTAGCAGAGCTTTTGACTAGTATTTATCACTTTAGTTTATTTCTCTATTTATTTAGGCTTATTTAGGCTGGCTAGTGTGTTTATGTTGATATTTCAATTTCAATTTCAATTTAATATTTTATTTCATTCATTAAAACAAAACAATCCGCATAACTGCATACAGTATTACGGCTTTTGTACAATTTTTGTTAAGTGAATGAAAGGGCACAGAAGGAAGCAAAAGCTTATAATATCTGCCCCTCATCAACTCTGACTCTTATTCACTACATTATACAAAGTCAAACATAAATGTACAGCTACTTTACTAAAAAAAAAAAAACAACAACAACAAAAAACAAACAAAAAAAACCACAAAATCATCCTGTCACATATCAGTTATATATCTTCTTAATAATGATAATTTCAAACTTTTCTTAAACATATAAATGGATTTGGATTCTTTAATATTACTTTCTAGGCTGTTCCAAAGACTGACTCCCTTGATTGAAATACATCTTTCCTTTGGTTTTGTTCTGAACACTGGTTTAGAAAATACATCAGTTCCTCTTAATTGATATCTATTTTCTCTCTTTCGAAATCTATTTTGCAACTTCTCTGGTAACACTTTTTGATGAGCTTTGTACATGGTTTTAAGAATGCCATATTCCACCAATTCGTTAAATTTCAACGTTTCTAACTGAATAAAAATTGGATTTGTATGTTCTCTATATCCACTTCCATTGATAACTCTAATAGCACGCTTCTGCAACAGAAAAACTGGTTCAATGTAGGTTTTACAAGCACTTCCCCACACGTCAATGCAATATGCCAAATATGGAACGATCAATGTGTTATACAATAAGAACAATGCATCTCTGTTGAGAGACTCTTTCACCTTGTGTAATACGGCTATGGTTTGTGATACTTTTGATCTTACTTGCTCTATGTGGGACTTCCACGTCAGCTGCTCATCAATCATAACTCCTAAAAAACGAAATGTACTTGTTCTTTCTATCTCTAATCCTTGTGTGAATAATCTTACCTCTAAATCTTTCTTCTTACAACTAAAGGCCATAAATTTAGTTTTGCTAATGTTTATAGATAGCTTGTTAGCATTGAACCATTTTAATATTTTTGAAACTCATCTTCTACATTTTTTATAACCTCATTTATGTTTTTTCCTGAGTAAAATAATGTGGTATCATCAGCAAACAAGATGCAATTTAGTAATTTTGATACAGACATAATATCATTCACATAAAGGAGAAAAAGTACTGGCCCCAAGACCGAACCTTGGGGTACCCCACACGCTACTTGACGATGTTCTGATTTTATGTTGTTAATTTCCACAAATTGATAACGGTTCGTTAAGTAACTTGTGACCCATTTGTGTGGTACACCTCGTATACCATACTTGTATAACTTCTGTAATAATATTTCATGATCTAGAGTATCAAATGCTTTTTGAAGATCGACAAAGATACTAACTAAATATTGTTTCTTGTCCATGGCATTAGTGATTTCTTCAGCCAGGTCCATTAATGCTGTGGCGGTTGAATGATTGGAACGAAATCCATGTTGGTTCTGACTTAAAATTTTGTATTTTCCAATAAATTTATTTAATCTGCTAACAAATAGTTTCTCTAAAATTTTTGAGAACTGCGAAAGCAGTGATACAGGTCTATAATTTGAGAAATCATTTTTATTTCCTTTTTTAAAAAGTGGAATGACTCTGGCCACTTTCATGTGATCTGGAAATATTCCTGTGCTGAATGAAAGATTACATATATATGTGAAAGGCTCAATAACAACGTTTATCACTTTCTTGATCAATAACATATTAATATCAGTGTAATCATTAGATTTTTTATTTGGACAATTTTGAACAATTGTCAAGACTTCATTTGCCTGCACACTCTCCAAAAATATACTGTTTACATTATCAGCTATTGCTCCATCATTGTTGCTTTCTTTTGGGATATTGTTTGATAAATTTGGGCCAATGTTAGAAAAGTAATGATTAAATTCGTTAACAATTTCTTCTTTCCCAAAAATATCTACATTATTTTTTGTAAAATAGTTTGGAATATTTGAAGTTACCTTACCTTTTTGCAAGACCGTGTTTATTATACCCCATGTATTTTTTATATTGTTTTTGTTCTCATCCAATAATTTGGTGTAGTAATCTTTTTTTTGTCTTCTCATAATTGATACAAGCTTGTTTTTATATTTTTTATACCTAACTTCTGAATCTTTTGTTCTCAATTTGAGAAATCTTCTGTAAAGACAATTTTTCTTCCTACATGCGTTTTTCAATCCGTTTGTCATCCATGGATTAAGAGTATTTTTCTTATCGTGTGCACATATTTTTGTAATTTTGCAGTTTTTGTCATATAAATTGAGAAACGTTGTCATGAAAGCATTATAAGCACTGTTTAGATTATTTGTATATACATGATTCCAATTTTGTTTTTCAAGGTCTTCTCTGAAGGCCTCCAGAGCCTTACTAGATTTATCTCTTATTAGCATTGCTGTTACATCCTGCGCAAGCTCATCAAAACACAATTTTTCACAGATAATAAATACAGGAAGGTGATCGCTCACATCTGCCATAAAGATACCACTGATAATATCACCATGTATATTTGTATATATATTGTCTATGATAGTCACACTATGACCAGTAATACGAGTTGGTTTAGTTATCATCGGGCATAGACCAACTGTTTCCATATAATTCCGAAAGATATTTGCTGCTGCTTGATTTCCCAGGTCTATGTTAAAGTCACCACACAAAATAACTGATTTGTTAACGTCCTCAAACATTTCAAGGATCTGATCTGTAAATAAGTCAACACCAGCCCCAGGCGGTCTATACACACAACTAATTAATACGTTTTTCCCATTATCATTAATGATTTCTATGGTAATCAATTCCATCAAGTCACTCCCAGTTATCGTTTTTTGTTCAACCAGTTTACATTTTAGATTTACATCCACATAGAGGGCAACACCTCCTCCTTTTTTATTAACCCTGTTTATATAGAACATGTTATAACCATCAATCTGTACTTTATCAATATGTGTGTCCTTTAACCAACTTTCAGTGATAGCAATTACTTTGAAGGCGTGTTTAAAATGATTGAACAGCTCTTTAATTTTATCCAACTTATTTTTCAAACTTTGACTATTGAGGTGAATGATGGAAAGTGCTTTATCTGAGACCTTGTCTGTTCTGGTGTTAAACTGCTGAACTGTAAAATAATGACTTTCTCCAGGTGTTAATAACTTATGTGCGACATCAGATTCAATATCATAGATTTTATCTTCCTCATTTGTGTCAATATTAATGTCCATATAACTATTTAATGTGTTTTACGTCCACAACTGTGTGTATCCAACCTTACTTCTCCTTTGGTCCATGTTGACAGTCCTTCTCGGCCGTTATCTTCCTCTTTCAATGTCCGTTTTTATACTTCTCAAGTTCTTTCAAGTCCCTGATCATCCTTGATGCTCCATCGTTGTCTCTTATCCACACATTGCCATTACGTGTCCATGTCCCAGTTATTTTCCTCTGCTTTCTCAACAGTTGATATCCATGTTTTACTTATGTTTTATTTACTTGTTTAGCTTTGACTTATTTTATTTCTTTTAATAATTTTAGATTTGCCAGTGTTTCCTCTGAGGAGCCCTCTGCACCGGGAGCTGTGGTTGGCTGTGGCTCGTGGGCCCTGGAGGTTTGGTCTTGACCTCATCTCTTCTCTGGGCCCTGAGCTGGTGTCACTCCTGGAGCTCTGTCCTGATTGGAGCATAGGTCACTCCTGGAGCTCTGTCCTGATTGGAGCATAGGTCACTCCTGGAGCTCTGTCCTGATTGGAGCATAGGTCACTCCTGGAGCTCTGTCCTGATTGGAGCATAGGTCACTCCTGGAGCTCTGTCCTGATTGGAGCATAGGTCACTCCTGGAGCTCTGTCCTGATTGGAGCATAGGTCACTCCTGGAGCTCTGTCCTGATTGGAGCATAGGTCACTCCTGGAGCTCTGTCCTGATTGGAGCATAGGTCACTCCTGGAGCTCTGTCCTGATTGGAGCATAGGTCACTCCTGGAGCTGATCCTGTAGTGTTTCAAGAAATTACTGAGGTAAGAGAGAAAAAGTATTTGAGGAAAGTACTACTCAAGTAAGAGTAACTTAAAGAGTAACTGTCAGGACATAACTTCTGTTTTATAATTTTCCCACTTACTCACAATGGGAAGAGTAACCACAACATTTACTCGAGTACTGTTACTTCAATACAACTATTATTCAAGTAAAAGTACGCTGCTAGAAAATAACTATTTTTTTAAAGTTACTTATGGCCCATTCATGTTTTGTGTGATACTTGAACCTCGACATTTGAAACTTACCTGATGCTTTGTTAAATTACCGTCTGTTCTTGAGATACTGCAATTAACTCTGGAGATATGATTTTTGTGAGTGTGGCCCACCCCTGTGTAACACCATGTGACAAGAAAACACAGGTATTACTGTTTCATTTATAATAATAATGTTGTGTCTTTTTCTGTCTGTGCAGTTGGTGATTCTCTTGAACCTGAGACAGGTCTGTGTGATGCCAATTGTTCTGGTGAGAATTTAAAGTCATGATATTAAAACTTTCAAACTCCATTTTGATATTAAGGAATAGACTCAACTCAATACTGATTCTGATACCACAATGATAATAAAAACACTATTTATTAACACAATACAATCTGATTTTAACTTTAAATGGTACCTTCTTTAACTTTAACTTTAAATCAACTTTCTTTCATATTCCCAAATTTCCTAAGGTTTGTCTCCTGTGTGTGTTTTCATGTGTGTTGTGAGATTACCCTTTAGAGAAAATGATTTATCACAGACAGAACAGCTGTAAGGTTTGTCTCCTGTGTGAATTCTCAAGTGTCTTATTAAAATGCTTTTTAAGCCAAATTTCTTTTTACAAACTGAGCACTGGTGTTTCTTCCCTGCAGCTCGTTCGGCTGGTCCTGACACGTCCCCATTGTCCACAGTGGCTCTGGTCTCTGGTGCAGACTTGTGTTTGGGGGATAGACTTGAGTTTGGTGCAGTGGTGCTTTTGTCTCTGCTCTGGACTTGGTTGTAGTTGTCTCCATCTGCCTCTGTCTCCATCTGTGCAGCTGAAGAGCTGATTGGAGCACTCCAGTCTTCATCACTGTCAGTGTCAGAAGAGTGCTCCGTGTCTCCCTCAGTCTCAGGGTGGACATGTGTCTGTGAGCTGATGTCCTCTCCCTGTGTGTCCTCTCTGTGGACATGTGTCTCTGAGTTGACGTCCTCTCCCTGTGTGTCCTCTCTGTGGACATGTGTCTCTGAGCTGATGTCCTCTCCCTGTGTGTCCTCTCTGTGGACATGTGTCTTTGAGCTGATGTCCTCTCCCTGTGTGTCCTCTCTGTGGACATGTGTCTTTGAGCTGATGTCCTCTCCCTGTGTGTCCTCTCTGTGGACATGTGTCTCTGAGTTGACGTCCTCTCCCTGTGTGTCCTCTCTGTGGACATGTGTCTCTGAGTTGGCGTCCTCTCTGTGATCACGTTCTTTTCGTTGAAGCAGTGAGGACTCTTCTGTCTTCACACAGCCATCATTGGACTCAGGGACAGACCTGAAGAAAATAAAATCTACATGAATCAAAAACAGTTTGGAACAATTGTCCTCTGAGGAGA
Source organism: Periophthalmus magnuspinnatus (assembly GCF_009829125.3). Taxonomy (NCBI): domain Eukaryota; kingdom Metazoa; phylum Chordata; class Actinopteri; order Gobiiformes; family Gobiidae; genus Periophthalmus; species Periophthalmus magnuspinnatus. The sequence goes on from NW_022986785.1 coordinate 38,340, forward strand.
CGTCAGTGTCTGTGTCTGCATAAAGTATTCTTATGTATAAAACCTGCTAACCCTGTTCATGCGATTCAATTAGCACTTTATACTTCTGGCTGTTCTTAAATGTCCCTGAATTCAGATGCATTTCTAATCTGATCATATTTTATAATAAATTGTGTTGAAAGTGATGGGACTCACACTTGCAGCTCCTCTTCCTCCTGTTTGTCGTGCTGTTCTTCTGGCTCCTCTTTAATCTGTGGAGTCTCTGGGATTTCCTGTTTCAGAGTGAGACCAGGACTCAGAGAGGACATGTGGACACCTGCAGGAGACAATGAGCAAACAAAGATGATAATTACTTACACAAACATATGTATTATTTGTCTATAAAGTTGTACATTTAGTCCAAATCCAAACTTTTTGAGATCAGGATTGTGTCGTCACACAGAATATTTATGACTGAGGAGTCCGTGGACGCCTACCCCGTGCGTCCTGTGCGGAAGAAATTTGGGCACCCTAAATAAGGCCTTGCTCCACTTTCGCAAGACGCACATGGCCAGGAGGGTGCTGCTGCTGTGTAAAAGGTGCGGGACGTCGTGTGCAAAGGTGACCAACTTGGCAGGCCATGTGGCTGTGTGCGGGGCGAAGCGGGGCCCATCGCCTAGGGGAGGCGAAAAGAGGTGCAGCCATTGCACCAAGACGTTCAGGAGCCAGAGGGGACTGTCGCAGCACCGGCTGAGGGCCCACCTGGAGGAGTATATGGAGGGAATAAGGCAGGAGCCGGGCCACTTGGGAGGAGAACGCAGCAGGGCGGCAGAGGCTAGGGAGGAGACGATGAGGAGGGAGCTGGGGCGAATCTTTGAAGAGGAGCCTGAGCCGTTGGAGGAGCCTCACGATGGCCCGGGTTTGTTTATGGAGAGGAGCGGCCAGGGGAGGATACTGACGGCGAAGGAAGTGAACATTGAAGCCTTGGCCTTCGTCAAGAGGATACGGAGGAGGATGGGGCTAAGGGGTTGGAAGCCGACGAGCCGCTCTCACCGCCAGGGAGGGAGGAGGGCCGGCTACCGCCGCCTACAGATATTTTGGGGGAAGGACAGGAAGAGAGCGGCTGAGATGGTCCTGGAGGGAGAGTCAGAGGGGTGCACCATTCCCATCAGCGAGGTGACGGCCCACTACAAGGGGATATGGGGGAGGAGCATCGCCGTGACATCGCTGGGAGGGTTCGGACACTTGCCACTGGCAGATAACGCACCCCTGAGGATCCCGGTGACTGCCGAGGAGGTAAGTTTGAGAGTTTAATTAATGGTTAATTAGGAAGGTGAATGATTAAACGATACGAAGTAAGAGAGTAGAATCAATGATTATGTTTGGTAAGATTCACATGTAGACCCTGTTAATGGAAATATAAGTTTTATTTGGGAGAGTTCATCAGAATTGACATTTATTCTTGAATAAATGCAAGAACCAGAGACTGGTTTGTTACCCCGGCTGTAATTAGTTGGAAAAATGATGTTGTAAGAGCAGTTATAAGGTTAATTATGATGAGTTGCTGAAAATCTATAGTTAAGTTATCTATGTACGCTGAGGATAGTTGAAGAAGTTTATTAAGAATCGTATAGATAAGATTAATGAGTAATAGAAACCTAATAATAATTTTGAGCCGACGTTATAATTGTTCATAGGTCGTACTTTATTGGTAATGGTGCAGGGTTAGTAAAAGAGCTACTAAAGCTTCGTGAGACTCATCCAGTTTACGTTCATAATATCAATACATGTTACTCAGAGGAGTATGTGAAGTACGTGTATAGAAAGTTGTACAAAGAGGACCATAACATTTTGGAGATAGGATGAATTGAAATCATATAGAGTTTATACTGATAAGAGTATTAATCTATTAATGATACATGTTAACTTAACTGTGGGTGTGATGTCATCAATTTTGGAGATAGAATCAGAGGAGTGAAATGTAGTTCTAGTCATTGCATTGGGCTCAGTTGTAGTAAAGATTAATTCAGCTTGTAACTAAAGGTTTCTTTTGAATTTACAGGTCCAGGCCACACTGGGCAAAATGAACAAGAGAAGCAGTCCCGGGCCGGACGGCATACGGCGGTGTCATCTCACTCTGGTGGACCCCATGGGGACGACGATGGCGGCCATGTTCAACCAGTGGTTGGCCAGCGGGGTGGTGCCCCGGGTGGTGAAGAAGAGCCGGACCACTCTGATCAAGAAGTCAGGGGGAGGGGATGGCTCGGACATCAGAAACTGGCGCCCCCTGACATTGAGTTCAGTACTGCTGCGCCTATTCTCCCACTTGGTGGCAAAAAGATTAATGGAGGCCTGCCCGGTGCACCCCAGACAGAGGGGGTTCATAGAGGGACCGGGGGCCTCCGAAAATATCACCGTTCTGGATGGGCTGATAAGAAACAGCAAAAAGAATAAGGCGAACTTGGCTGTGGTATTTGTGGATTTAGAAAAGGCCTTCGATACCGTCCCCCATGGCCTAATAAAGGAGACATTGATGAGGAGGCAGGTGAGCCCGAGGACCGTGAGGCTCATCACTAGTGCGTATTCCGGTGCACGCACTACGGTGACGTCGGCGGGTTGCCCCTCACCTCCCATAGAGATCAGGGTGGGGGTGAAGCAGGGGGACCCCCTTTCACCTTTGTTATTCAACCTGTCACTGGATCCCCTCCTTTATGCCCTGGATAGGTACGGGGAAGGCCTGGAGTTTGGGCAGGACCAGCACGTCACCTCAATGGCCTACGCGGATGACCTGGTGCTGGTGAGTGGCAGCTATGAGGGGATGGTGAGGAATCTACTCATCTTGGAAGCCTTCACAAAGAACTGGACTGGCGGCGAACCCCACCAAGTGCACAGGGGTCTGTCTAACGAAAGAGGGAAGAAGGATGGTACTGAACGGTGGACCGCAGTGGAGGATAGGGGGGAAGCCGATAAGGTGGTTGACGGAGAGGGAGACGACAAGGTACTTGGGTGTGGACATAAGTCCTTGGACAGGGGTGTGTCCAACAAGGGTCTTGCCAGTCCTGGACGAAATGATAGAGCGGGTGACCCGGGCGCACCTGAAACCCACACAGCGGCTGCAGATGACCAGAACTTATTTAATACCGAGGGTGCAGTACGCTATGGACTATTCGGGGTCCAAGGCCTGCGACCTCAAAGAGGTGGATGTCAGGGTGAGGAGGGCCGTGAAAGGGTGGCTCCATTTGGAGCCCTACACCACAGATGGTTTACTGTACTCCAGCTTTGCGGACGGAGGCCTGGGTCTGCCAAAGTTGGAGACACAGATCCCCGCAACCAGACTGAGGAGGCTATTAAAAATGTTGGCCTCTCCGGATGCCCTAACCAACGAGGTGGCCCGGATGACGGGACTGGAGCAGCAGGTAAGAACCAGACTGTGTCTAAGCTGGTTGAGAATGCAGTAAAGTATAACGTGTTAATGAGAGTAGGAGGGCGTGGGATAATGGTTCCACTGAAATGCTGAGTCCAGAAGGTGTGTGAGTGGAGACGGTAACTTAGAATGAATCTATGTACTAATTTAATGCCCCCCCCTCCCCCAGGTGAAGCGGCTGTACCGAGTGGTGACGGGCAGGGAACCGCCAGAGAACGTGGATGAAATGGACCACGGCTCGCTGACGGCGAGGGCACTTAAGGACCGGGAGTTTGTGAAGTGGGCGGGTCAGCTGAGCCATGGGAAGGGGGTGAGAGTGTTTAGGAGAGATAAGACCTCCAACTTTTGGTGCAGCGACCCCAGAGGCTCAGGACTGAGCGAGCCAGAGTTCATAACAGCCCTGCAGCTCAGGACAAATACCCTGGTAACAAAAAAGGGATACGGAGAGTCAGCCGAGGCCACACCGTGTGGATTGTGTGGTTACGTGCCCGGGACAATGGCCCATGTCATAGGAAATTGTCCTGAGATGAGAGAGAACCGGATGCGGACACACAATAATGTGTGTCTGAGGTTGGTAACCTTGGCGGAGGGGAAGGGTTGGAGAGTATGGCGGGAGCACCGGCTCACAGCGGGTGGAGCAACAGGGGTACCGGACCTGATTATGGTGAAGGGGGAGGTGGCCCATCTTGTCGACGTGGCCGTCTGCTTTGAGCAGAATAATGATACATTAAGTGAGGCAGCGGCCAGGAAGGCGAGAAAGTATCGGCCTTATGTGGACGCCGTGAGGGAGTGGCTGAAAGTTAGCAAGGTCACGGTGAGAGGGTTCCCCATGGGAGCGCGGGGGAAATGGTACAGGCCGAACGAAGCCATCCTGGAGGATATCGGCCTGTCCAGAGAAGGGATCAAGCTAAACAGTAGGTCGTTCGTTAAGGTGGCCCTAGGGGGAACGATAAAATTGTGTAGGGCCTATAAGAAGTTGGTGGCGAGTGTTTAGCTTGTGAATAAGTGTATGTTGAGGCAAGAGATTAAAGTATGTAAATAGTTAAATTGTTGATATAAATAGTGAATGTTGTTTAATTAATTTTTATAGTAATTGTTGTTCCAGTTTGTTATAATCATTTGTGAACGTTAATATCTTATTCATTGTTATGTTTCAGTATTGTAAATAGTTGTTAATAATTAATGTTTAGTACTAATTGTTTTTGGTGATGTGTTATAATGATGATTTGTGTTCAATTACACATAAATTTAATTATTGTTGCTGAGATCTTCTTGTAATGTCATTACCTACTGATGCATTCACCAGTTACTGTGGATGTCCTAATAGGGTCAGACTTATGAAAGTTGGGACAGAAAACCAGGATGGTGCAAGGGTAGAATCTACAACTATATTAGAATGGACACTGTATAAGGCTAAACTAAACGGAGTCAATCCGGGCGCCGGAAATCGCATTCAGGAGGGAAGCACAAGACGCGAAAAACCTAAAGTTACTTGGGGGCAGCGTACAAGGCACCGCCAATGTAGATCGTATCATAAGTTGATGAAATATAGTTGAATTACTTCCATGTGTGGGGCTGTGAGGGTGGTTGCACACAGAAAGTCAATTTTGTAGCAGTCAAGTCACGGGAACGCGCATTTGCTCCGGAGCCTGGAGCTCAGACCGGGCGGGGCTCAACCGCTCTCACCGCTCAGAAGCGTCTAAACTCGGGCACCCGCTCCGACCGCTCCGCGCCAGACAGAAGTCAGAACGACACTAGAAACATAGCAAATTTAACTAAAATACATCATTTTAACTAGACAAGGTTGTCTGAAGATGTGAGACACATGCAAGCACCAGTTTCAAGTCCAACTTATTGTACGTGTCACAATTCATACGAGAACGCGCATTTGCTCCGATTCATGGAGCTCAGACCGGGCGGGGCTACAACACTCTCTCCGCTCAGAGGCGTCCAAACTCGGGCATTCACTACGACCACATAGCACGCCGGCAGAGGTCAAAGCGTCACTTTAAAGTGTAGTAATATCTCACAATACATCACTTAAAAACTAGAGTAATACTTACCTGAAGATGTGAGGCACGTATAAGTACCAGCCTCAAAGTTAAAACTCGTTTTACACGTCGCTGAGAATACGGGAACGCGCATTTGCTCCGAATTATGGAATTCAGACCGGGAGGGGCTCAAACATTCTCACCGCTCAGAAGCGCTAAAGTTCAGTTATATATTTCAACTAAACCGCATACTCACGGCGGTCAACATCGTGTAAAAGTATAGTGGTTACGCACTACATTTAATAATACGGTGTACACAACTATACGTACCTAAAGATGTGAAGTACAAAAAGAAGCCAGTTCTGGGTCAAACTCATAATACATGTCACTGATTGAATAAAACAATGTCTAACTAGTGTCTTAAATTAAGAAAATACGGGGAACTATGGTTAGTTTCGCCTATGGGTTAAGCAGGCACAAGTCATGCAAACACAGCAGCCAATGACCCAGAGGAGCCCAGACCAGTTTGACGCAGTACGGAGCGCAAACGTTCTGTCTACAGAAAAAGGTCATTTTCTTCTTGATTAGCAGATTGTGTTAGGAATCACAGTGGAATTAGTAGGAATAATCAGAAGCGTATGTTCGATGTCAAGTTTGACCACGGATTACTCAATCCCTAACAGTCAAAGTGCGTTAGAGTTGAGAGCCACTAGCCTCAGCACACACGAGGTCAGGCTGAGGCCTAGTCCGGAACATTAGGAAATAAGAGAAGTTAGAAAAGGTTGATACACTACCGCATCCTACCTAACTGTCTCGGATTGATTATGCATTAATGTGAATCGGATAAGTTAATAATGCACATTTGACAAGATTATCTAATTGGCACAGAGACGGCTAGTGCGTCGAAGCTAACGGGCTAGCCACAACAGGCTACAATTAGGGGCTACCTCCTCCGACCTCCGTACATCAAAAGGAAGTAATGCAATGAAGTAATAATCAGTGAGAAGAGAGTGGTCAATGAGAGCTACTAATGATGTTTGATTTGCCCACAGGTGGAGGGAGCCGGTCAAGGCATGAAGAGGCAAATTGGTCAAGTTTTGGCTCACACCCAGTGAGAGCGAGGAGAAGGCCACAACCAGAAGGCAGCTAGACCAGTGAGTTCAGCCCTAAAACAACACCGACAATCAAAGCAGAATGGACCAGGGAGAATCGACTCCACTGGTGCTGAGGGCTCTATAAGCAGCACACTAAGAAGAGCCATACTGCATTACAAAAGGACACACGTGGCCAGGAGAGTGCTAGGTGGCCAATTAATAGGATAAAATGTGAGAGGAGAGCCCATCCCAACGACTAAGGAGGGCACCAGACACCAATGGACAGCTGATGACCTGCCCTTGAGGGATCCTGCGACTACCGAAGAGGTCAGTTTGTGTGTCTACTAATTGGACAGTTGAGACAGTGTACTGCTAAGAGCTATGAAGATGAAAAAGGCAGGAAATTAATTGTAATTGGCAAAATACTCATGTAGATGTTGATAATAGTAACTACAGAACGTGATTGGGAACGTACTACTGATTGATCATTATATTATTAGAAACGAATGTAAAATAAATCAGAACCTGGTTGTAGCTAAGGATAAAGGGAGACCGGACAATGAATGATGAAGGGCTAAACGTAAGAAGGTAGAATAATTGATTATAGATGGTGAAGTTATCATGTAGACGTCGTAGATGGTAGCATAAAATAAATTAGGGAGAGTACATCAGGATAGAATATTTTCCTGAGTAGATGCAAAATTCAGGGGCCGGTCATTACCCAAGATGAGATTAATTTGGAGAAAGTATGCAGCGGGAGTAGTATTTAGGTTTACTAAGGTGAGTTGGTGTAAAAACTATATATAAAATATCTATGTGCATGGAGGAAAATTGATGAACTATTAAGAACCGTAAAGATAAGATTTATAAAATATTAAAAACCTAATAATAATTTTAAGCCGACGTTCTAATTGTTCATAGGTCATACTTAGTTGGTAATGGTATAAGGTTAGTAAAAGAGCTACTAAAGCTTAGTGAGAATCATCCAGTTTACATTCGTAATCAATACCTGTTACTCAGAGGAGTATGAGAAGTACATGTATCGAAAGTTATACGAAGGGGACCTTATAATTTGGAAATTGGATGGATTAAAAATCTACAGTGTTTACTGATTAGAGTATTAGTCAATTAGCGTTAGATGTTAATTTAATAGTGGGTGTGATGTCATCGATTTAGAGATTGAATCAGAGGAGTGAATTGTAATTCAAGTCGTTACATTAGGCTCAGTGGTAGTGAAGATTATTTCAGCTTGTATCTAAAAGGTTTCTGTGAATTTATAGGTCCAGGCCACACTGGGCAAGATGAAACAGAGCAGCAGTCCAGGCCGGACGGCGTGGGGAGGTGCCATCTTACTCTGATCGACCCCATGGGCGCAAAGAAGACGTCAGCATTCAATCAGTGGATAGCCAGCGGGGTGGTTCCAAGAGTGGTGAAGAATAGCCGGACAACCCTAATCAAGAAATCCGGGGGAGGGGATAGTTCGGACATCCAGAACTGGTGACCCCTGACTCTGAGTTCAGTGCTACTACACCTCTTTTCACATTTGGTGACTAAGGACCGACGGAGGCCTGCCCGGTGCACCCGAGACAGAGGGGATTCATAGAGGGACCGGGGGCCTCCGAAAACATCACAGTTCTGGACGGGCTGATTAAAAACAGTAAAAAGAATAAGGCAAACTTGGCGGTGGTGTTTATAGACTTGGAGAAGGCCTTTGACACCGTCCCTCACGGCCTCATAAAGGAGACTGAAGAGGAGGCGGGTGAGCCCGATGACTGTGAGGCTCATCGCCGATGCGTACTCGGGGTCACGTACCACGGTGATGTCGGCAGGTCGCCCCTCTCCTCCTATAGAGATCAGGATGGGGGTGAAGCAGGGGGACCCTCTTTCACCATTGTTGTTCAATCTGTCGCTGGATCCCCTCCTTTATGCCCTGGACAAGTACGGGGAAGGCCTGGAGTTTGGGCAGGACCAGAGCGTCACCTCCATGGCCTATGCCGACGATCTGGTGCTTGTAAGTAGCGGCTATGAAGGGATGGCGAGGAATCTGCTGATCCCGGAGGCCTTCACTGAAAGGACTGGACTTGCGGCGAACCCCGCCAAATGTACCGGGTTCTGCCTGATGAAGGAGGGGAGAAGAATGGTACTGAACGGTGGACCGTAGTGGAGGATAAGCGGGAAGCCGGTCAAGTGGTTGACGGAGAGGGAGACAGCGAGGTACCTGGGGGTGGACGGGCTTTTTAAAGTATTGCAATTTAACTAATATACATCGATAAGTAAGGCATCATCTACCTGAAGATGTGAGGCACTAACAAGCACCAGCATCAAAGTTAAACTAGCTTTACACGAAACCATTCGTACGAGAACGTGCATTTGCTCCGACTCATGGAGAGTTGAACGGGCGGGGCTCTGACACTCTCTCCGCTCAGAAGCACCAAAACTCGGACACCTGCACCCCTGCACTCCGTACGCCGGCGGAGGTCAAAACATCACTTTAAAAGTTTAGCAAATTCACAATAACACATCAAATATGTAAGGAAACACCTACCTGAAGATGTGAGGTACTTATAAGCACCAGCCTCAAAGTAAAATTAATTTAACATGACACTCTACGTACGAGAACGCGCATTTGCTCCGAATGCTGGAGCTCAGACAGCGGGGAGCCCGAGCACGCTATCCGCTCAGAAGCGTCGTAACTCGGACACCCACCCTCGACAACTCCGTACTCCACGGAGGTCAAATATCACTTTTAAAGCATAGTAATTTACATTTCACTGTAATACATTACATCATTACAAGTACACCTACCTGAATGTGAGAGACATTGAAACATATTGTCATTTTTACACTTAATACTTAAACTTTTTACATTTTAGTTACATATATCCATGGATACATACATATGTGCGCGCTGCTGTGAGTGTGGAGTTACGTCTGGAGTTGCGTGTTTATTTCCGTGTATTTTTTGAGTTTCGTGCATTTTTTGAGTATGAGAAGACAAATAGAGGTTTTGTTATCCGTTGGTGGATGAATGTGAGCGTGAATGTAAGCGTTGGTGACATTTTAGTTACACATATCCATGTATATATACACATATTAGACCCGTGCTGTGCCTTGGAAGTAACCGTTACACTGACCGTTGTCACAGTAACAGTCACTAGCTACAAAGGCTAAACAACAAATTCACCCTTTTTACCCCACACAGACCTCGGGTCCCGCAGCTCAGTCCTCTTCATGGACATCCGGTGGAAACGCTTACATTCAGGCAGGTCAGTGGTACTGGCAAAAAGCTCCAGCCTCAGCGTCCAAGATGCCACAGCAGAGGTGAGGGACATCCTGCTGGCCGAGGCCATGGAGCTGAGCGGAGCGGAGGAGAGGAATCTGAGCGACGAAAGCCTCAGGGCGGCCTCCGCCATCGTCAACTCCATCACGGACAAGCTCAGCCCCATCGAGTCTGAGACCAGAGGGTTTTACATTTTCGCAGAGAAGGACGGCTACTGCTTCACCCGCCGGCCATGTCTGACAGGACTGGTCAATAGGGTGAAAGCTTTCTTCACGTTATGCCGCGCTAAAACTGTCCTGCGAGATTCATTGTGTTGCCTCTGCAGGAGCCCTGGTGCTCGTCCTGGAGTGTCCCCAGAGGAGGTGATGGAGCAGGCCTCTCCTCTTCTGGAGGAGCTTGTCCATGTGGAGGGGGACGTGTACGAAACTCTGTCCCAGTCCATCAGCCAGGGAGTGCGCCGCGCCATCTTCAAGACTTAAACAGTGACGTCTAATACAAGAGCGGGTCCACAGCCCCCTTGATAGACCCAGGAGGTCTATCAAGGGGGTTATTTATTTATTTATTTATTTATTTATTTATTTATTTATTTATTTATTTATTTATTTATTTATTTATTTATTTATTTATTTATTTATTTATTTATTTATTTATTTATTTATTTATTTATTTATTTATTTCGGACAGTGCATGTTGACCAACAGTAACTGTTTAACATGCCAGAATTAGCCGAGATTAGATTAGTTGAGTATATAAATAAAGACATAACCAGAATCAGAATCAGACTTTTATTGCCATAGTCTGTGAACACAGTTCACAAACTAGGAACTTGCTTCGGTGAAAAAGTGCAACATAAACACACTGAATAAATACAAATACAAATAAGGGCATGCACAAAGTTAAAAAGATATGCTTAAAAAATCAAATGAAATACTTAAAGGGAGAAAATATATACAACAGCAGCATCAGAACAACAGTGCAAACATGGCTTATTAAAGTGACCGGTGTTATAAAGTGTCCCTTTTTGTTGTTCTGATAGTTAAGAGCTCTTCACGGGTGTAAGAACACGCAGACACAGAAAAAACACACAAAAACAAAAACACACAGCGCACCAAATCACCAGGGCGACCGTACGTGGCGCCATCTTGGATACATGTTGATAGGTTCACAACCTATATTACAGTTCAAAAGAGAACAGAAGACAAGAGAGATTATTTTGTCTCAATATTGAGGAGAAAGAGCTGAGAGGCAAAAACCCCAGTTACAAACCACCACCCTCTCTGGGGCCCAGACCGTCTTTCACCTCTTTTATTAAAGTTAGGGAACCCTAGTTACATACACATCTGAAGGGGGGGGCATATACTTTGCAAGCAGTGTAAAAACATATGAGGAAATTCACAGAGAAATATATTCTGTTTTTGCATTTCCACAAGGTCACTCTTTCCCTTCGCACAAAACATCCCATGATGTTTCTGTTTCAGTTTCACAGTGACCTTCTTCCTGTGGGATCCTGCACTTTCAAAAGACATTTTCTGCAAGACTCAAGAACAAACATTAGTGCAGATTACATAGTTTACATAGTTGAATATAATGACTAAATAAAGTAGTGAACTGACTATAACTAATAGTAACAACTAAATAAAGAGTGAACATTACATTACAGTACCTTTAAAATGAACAGTGAGATAACATAATATACTTGAATATATATTTTGAATCCATCATTATGTTTTAGTAGCTGTCCACTGCAGTGACCGCTATGCACCAGAGGGTTAATCTTATTTATCTTTATAATTACTTTATTGTTTTGTTTTACTTATTTAATTTTATGGTGCTTATGTTAAATGTTGAACAAGGTGCATTTTTTTTTTCTTTTCGTGTAATATTTCTTGTCACATTCTAGATGGAGGAGTCAGTTTAAGCTACCTCTGGTGCCCTTTGAGGGACAGGTTATGGGACATGTGGGGGGATTGGGCATCGCGCACTCCGTTTGGGGGAATGCTTCTGCGATTTGTTCATGTTTTTTAAGTTGTTCTGTGTGTTTTATAGCGACATCTCCAACCAGCTTTCTTTTACATCACTCTGTCTACAAAATGTCTGGATACGTCTTTATGATAACCCATGTTTATATACTTAGATTTAATATCATGCTGTCTTCAGTAGGAAAGGACCTCCGATTTACCAGTTTTAACTGTAAAGGGCTCAATAATCCCATTAAACGTAGTAAAGTACTGCACCACCTACAGCAGCTGGGGGCTCAGATCATCTTTCTACAGGAAACCCATCTTAGGAACCGGGATCATTTGAAGCTGAGGAAGAGCTGGGTGGGCCAAGTCTATCATTCTTCATTCTCCAGCAAGGCTAGAGGTACAGCCATTCTCTTGCACAAATCTGTTTGTTTTGTTTCCCATCAAATAATCTCAGATCCTAATGGCAGGTATGTTATTGTCACTGGTCTGCTTCAGGACCTACATGTTGCGTTGGTCAATGTTTATGCACCCAACTGTGACGATGAGTGTTTTTTCAAACGTTTATTTTCCACCCTACCAGATATGTCAGCCTATCATTTAATATTAGGTAGGGACTTTAACTGTTGGCTTGACCCTGTTCTGGATCGTTCTTCAGCAAAACCAGCTGTACCTTCACGGTCTGCAAAAACAATTCAGTCTCTCATGCAAGAATTTGCAGTGTCTGACGTGTGGCGTTTTTTAACCCCTCAAAACAGGAATATTCATTCTTTTCATCTGTACACAACACATCTACGCGTATCGATTTATTTTTAGTTGATAATCGGTTACTTTCATTTATATCTATGTGTAGATATGATGCCTTCGTTCTTTCTGATCATGCTCCTCTTCTGATGGACATTAAATTTAGCACCTCACTATCTGAACGGCCACTTTGGAGGCTTAATGTACGTTTATTGTCCAATGACAACTTTGTTAATTTTATCTCTGGGCAGATTGACTTTTTTTTTGAGCACCAACAGAACCCCAGGGGTGTCTGCTTCCCTTCTCTGGGAATCCCTAAAGGCTTTTATTAGAGGGGAGATCATTTCTTACATACATTATGAGAGTAAATTGAGACGTGAAAAGTTGAATAACTTGAGACAACAAATCAAGCAATTAGATACGCTATTTGCAATTTCATCTAGCCCAAATATCTACAAAGAACGCCTTCTACTCCAAGCGGAGTTTGATTCTCTCATGACTCATCGAGCTACTGAACTCCTGCTTCAATCTAATGCCCAGTTTTTTGAACATGGTGATAAGGCCGGTAAATTATTGGCACATCAGATATGACAGGTGACTTCTTCTCGTCAAATTTCCAAAATTCGGACTACTCAGGGTGTAACTACAGCCGATCCCTCACAGATCAACCAAGCTTTCAAAGCATATTATATGTCACTATATGCATCTGAAACTACGCCTACAGATGAAGACTGTTTTTTTTTACCATTAAATATCCCTACTTCAGGACACTGCTAATAAATTAGGAAAGTCCATTACCTTACTGGAACTTGGATCAGCGATACAGTCCCTTCAAGGTGGGAAGTGCCCAGGCCCTGATGGGTACCCATCTGAGTTTTATAAAAAGTTTAAAGACAAACTTGTCCCATTGTTACTGGATGTGTATAATGAGTCCTTTGCACAAGGTGTGTTACCTCATACACCAAATCAAGCCACCATTTCGCTTCTCCTAAAGAAGGGAAAAGACTGGTTTTATTCAAAATAGACACTCTTTCTCCAATTTAAGGAGACTTTTCAATATAATTTACAACCCTTCCCAGAGTAAATCACAGGAAGCCTTAATTTCCCTGGATGCCGAAAAGGCCTTTGACCGGGTGGAGTGGTCGTACTTGTTTCACACGGTTAAAAGATTTGGTCTGGGTCATAATTTTTTTTACCTGGATTAAGCTTCTTTACTCTAACCCCTTAGCTTCCATTAAGACTAATCATTCACGCTCTGCATACTTTTCGCTGCAACGCTCCACTAGACAGGGGTGTCCTCTTAGTCCACTGCTCTTTGCTTTGGCTATTGAGCCCTTGGCTATCGCTATTCGCACCAACCCAGAAGTCAGAGGCATACATAGGTATGGTCTGGAGGCGAAGGTTTCACTATATGCAGATGATCTTCTTTTATATGTCTCAGATGTAACTACGTCAGTACCTGTGGTTTTGCGTCTACTTTCAGTCTTTGGACAGTTATCCGGATACAAACTTAAGTAAAAGTGAGCTCTTTTTATTAAACTCTCCACTTAATGCTCCACAAGGGTTACCTTTTAAAATGGCACAGGATAGTTTTTTATATCTTGGAATTCAGATTACGCGCAAACCAGAAGACTTGTTTAAAGCGAACTTCTCTCCCCTGTTGTTGAAAATGAAGGAGGATTTTGAACGATGGTCTTTACTTAAATTGTCCTTAGTGGCACGTATTAACTGTGTTAAAATGAATGTCTTGCCTCGCTTCCTGTATTTATTCCAGTGCATTCCCCTTTTTCTGCCCAGCTCCTTTTTCTCTCAGGTAGATTCACTCGTGGCCGAATTTCTTTGGGATAAGAAAGTTTCTCGAATATCTAAGCAGTATCTACAAAGGCCAAAAATATCGGGTGGGATGGCCTTACCAAATTTTAGGTATTACTATTGGGCCTCCAATATAAGACTTTTTAAATATTGGCTTCAATCTGAAACAGCTCCCCTATTAGATTGGTTAGTTATGGAAAAGAACTCTGTAAAACCAGTGTCCCTTGCTGCACTGTTATATTCACCCATACAATCCCCTACTAAAAAGTACTCAAGGAACCATATTATTAAAATATCTCTCAAGATTTGGATTCAATTCAGACGTTACTTTGGTTTGCAAATTTTTTCACACAATGCCCCTTTAGCAGCTAATCATTTCTTCCCTCCTTCTCTTGTTGATAAATCCTTTTTGAATTGGTCAAGTCTTGGAATACGGACTTTTAAGGATTTGTTTGTTAAGATATTTGCGTCTTTTCAGCAGCTATCTGTAAAATTCTCTCTCCCAAAACAACAGTTTTTCAGATACCTGCAGGTTCGCAGTTTCGTTAATAGCAATTTCCCTTCACTTCCCAACTTACCCGAAGATTCTGCTATTGATTCTTTGCTTTTACCCACTTCTCCCTTGAAAGGGTCTATTTCGTCTATAATCAGATATCAGTTATTCAAATCAAATCAATCAAATCAAACTTTATTTATATAGCACTTTTTCATACAAAAAAAAAGTAACACAAAGTGCTTTACAAAGCATTAAAATCAGTCCCACCCACCAAACCCACCCAGCCACCCGACAGCCCAACAACCCAACCCCAACACATCAATAATCATAACCAGAGAACCCCCCACCCCAACGCACACTCCCACCCCCCACCCCAACACACACTCCCACCCCCCACCTCAACACATGTTAAAATACCTCAGTTTCATTTAAAATATGTTTAAGTGGAACAGGCTGGATAAAGATGAACCAGATGAGAGAGAGAGAACCACCAGAGGAACCATCTGCACCAGGAACAGGGTCACCCACAGCCACAGGACACCAGCCCAGGGCCCAGAGAAGAGATGAGGTCAAGACCAAACCTCCAGGGCCCAGCAGCCACAGCCAACCACAGCTCCCGGTGCAGAGGGCTCCTCAGAGGAAACACTGGCAAATCTAAAATGATTAAAAATAATAAAATAAGTCAAACCTAATAAATAAGTCAATAAATAATAAAATAAATAATCAATAAATAATAAAATAAATAATCAATAAATAATAAAATAAGTAAAAACTAAACAAGTAAATAAAACATAAGTAAAACATAAACACACTAGCCAGCCTAAATAAGACTAAATAAATAGAGAAGTAAACTAAAATGATAAATACTACTCAAAAGCTCTGCTAAAAAGATGGGTCTTGAGCCTGCTTTTAAAAACCTGAATGTTCTCTGCGGCCCTGAGGTCCTCCGGCAGGCTGTTCCATAGACGGGGGCCATAAAACTGGAAAGAGGCCTCTCCATGAGTGTGTGTCCTGACTTTGGGGATGACTAGGAGCCTGCTGCCGGAGGAGCGCAGGGGCCACGAGGGTTCATAGGATAAAAGCAGTTCTGTAAGATAAGAAGGCCCAAGACCATTAAGACATTTAAAAACCAGTAAAAGAACTTTAAAATCCATCCTGAAACACACAGGGAGCCAATGCAGGGATTCTAAAACCGGTGTAATGTGGTCCCGCCCCCTGGTCTTAGTCAGGACACGTGCTGCTGAATTTTGTAATAATTGTAGACCTGAAATCGCCTTTTTGGGAAGAGCAGAGAGCAGGGCATTACAGTAATCTATACGACTGGTGATAAAAGCATCAGCGTCTCTGTGTTGGCCCGAGAGAGAATGGGACGGACTCTGGATATGTTTTTCAAATGGTAAAAAACAATTTTTGTGATGTTTTTAATGTGTGGAATAAAAGTCAGCTCAGAGTCAAAAATAACGCCCAGGTTTCTTACTTGTGATGATGGATTAAAAGACTGTGACTGTAATTTGGGTAAAAGTTTCTCTCTCTGGGCCTCAGGACCGATGATTAAAACCTCAGTTTTGTCCTGGTTAAGCTGGAGGAAGTTTTCTGCCATCCAGGATTTGATGTCTAAAATACAGTTAAAAAGAGCATCCACTGGGCTGGTGTCATCAGGAGACATGGAGATGTAAAGCTGTGTATCATCTGCATAGCTGTGGAAGCTGATTCCATGTCTCCTGATGACATCACCAAGAGGGAGCATGTACAGGTTAAAAAGTATAGGACCTAAAATGGAACCCTGGGGCACACCACATGTGATTTTATGAACCTGAGAGGAGTAGGTGTCTAAGCTTACCATAAATGTTCTGTCTGTGAGGTAGGAAGTAAACCATTTGTGTACAGAACCAGAGAGGCCGACCAGGTGTTTGAGTCTGTTTAAAAGAATAGTGTGGTCTACTGTATCAAAGGCAGCGCTTAGATCCAGTAGAACCAACACTGTCACCTGTTTAGAATCATAATTTAGTCTAAAATCATTTAAAATCTTTGTCAAGGCTGTCTCTGTACTGTGGTTTACTCTAAAACCAGACTGACATTCTTCAAGAATGTTCTGTGTGTTTAAAAAATAATTAAGCTGGGTAAAAACAAGTTTTTCTAAAATTTTGCTTAAAAATGGTAAGTTAGACACTGGTCTGTAATTGTTAAAATCATTAAAATCTAAATTGCTCTTCTTCAGCAGGGGCCTCACCACTGCAGCTTTAAAGGCAGTGGGAAAGACCCCTGTCTGAAGAGAGTAGTTCATCATGTTTAAAAGCTCGTCTCTAAAAGATTCATAAAATGACTTGAAGAACCGTGTTGGAATGGGGTCAACAAGACATGAGGTGGGTCTCACTGAGGAGAAAACTTCATCAAGCCTCTCAGCATTAACCAGGACAAAACTGTCCAGTGTTTCCTCTGGTAAAGACAAACAATCAGATGTGTTAAAAACAGTGGTTTGGTTAGATAAAATGTCACATCTGATTTTGTTTATCTTTCCCATGAAGTGGTCTGCAAACTGCTCACAAAGGGAGTCAGTGGGAGGGAGTTTGGAGTTGTTAAGAACAGGGTTAGTGAGATGGTCGATAGTGGAGAAAAGAATTTTGGGGTTGTTTTTATTGTTTGTGATTAGTTTGGAGAAGTATGAGTTTCTATTGTTTCTGATGGCGTTATTATATGTTTTTAGATGTTGGGTGTACATTTGAAAGTTAATTGTGATTTTGTTTTTCCTCCATTTTCTTTCTGCCCTTCTGCAGTTTCGTTTAAGTTGTTTTATTGATTCAGTTTTCCATGGTGCTGCAGGTTCGCTCAAATTCTCTTGACTCAGTGAGGGCCCTTTGGGAGGGAGATCTTGGTGAGACTCTGTCTGATGAGACGTGGTCACGAATTTTAACACGAGTACATAAGTCTTCCATTTGTGCTAGGCACAGTCTTATACAGTGTAAACTTGTTCACCGAGTTTATTATACAAAATCACGCCAAAATATACCCCAATATTTCTCCAATATGTGACCGGTGCCAACAATCAACAGGAAACCTTATTCATACATTCTGGCTATGTCCACGACTCTATGGTTATTGAACCGAATTTTTTTCAATAATCTCAAGTGTTATTGACAAGAAAATTCACTCAAATCCTTTGAGTGCCTTATTTGGGATTTAGGGCCACTCTCTCTTTCCAACTCCCAGAGGAACTCCCTTGCTTATATGACCCTTCTTGCAAGGAGGGTAATTTTATTGAAATGGAAGTCCCCACAGCCTCCATCATTTATACAGTGGCTCAGAGATATACGGTACTCTATTTTCTTAAACTTGAGAAGATAAGATTGACACTTCGCGGCTCCTCTGATAGGTTTGCACAAATATGGCATCCACTGTTCCGAGTAGTACAACAAATTAATTTCCCTTCTATTCCTGATTAACCCTTTTTTTTCTGGAGGTCCTTTCTTTCTTTCTCCAAATTTATCTAGCTATTGATATAATTCCTCATCTCCTGTCATCTAGGTTCATGGGTTCTCACTTCAGTATGTATATGCATATGTACGTGTATCTATGTGTGTATGTATGTATATGCATGGTCAGGATGGGTAACTGCATTTTTTCCTTTTTGTCATTTGGATGGAGAATGTTAGTGTGGTGTTTATGTTTTTGTGTGTGTATCATTGTGTTATATTAAATGAAATGATGCGGAAATTGACTGAGAGTGACTGTGACAAATTCTTAGGTATTTATATTTATTTTGATGAAAAACTTAATTGTAAAGTGCACATTACTGTTCTTCAGACAAACTTAGACAAATTGCTGCTATAATGAGTCAAATGAAATGTTTGCTGAGTCGGGTTTTACTTAAATTATTGCACAATCGTCTATTTCTACCATATTTGAATTATTGTGTAGAAATCTGGGGTAATACTTATAAATCTAACGTAAAATCTATTTTTCTACTCCAAAAGAAGGTCATTAGCAAGCAGACCATGTAGCACCAACAAATCCTATTTTTGTTAAGTCTAAGCTCGTAAAACTGTTTGATTTTGTTAATTTGAGCCATAATGATGCACAAAGTATTTAATCATAAACTCTCCTCTTGTTTACAGACGTTATTCAAACAGAGAGAGTCAATATCCTCTTAAACGAACAGGATTATTCAAAAAAATGAAGACTAGAACCAATAAAAAACGTTGCTGTGTTTGTGTTCGAGGGGAGAGTCTGTGGAACAACCTGGAGGATAAATTAAAAAGCTCCTGCACAATAGAAGTGTTTAAAAAGACGTACAGTATAAAACATGACTTTTTGAACATTACAGGACTCAGGAGTGACTGTCCTGGTTTGTAGTTTTTCTTTTGTTTACATATTTAGTCACATGTTGTGGAACTGACGCTGCTTTTCTTTGAATTCTTGTGCGTTATTATTAAAATGGGTGAGGCAATATAAGTATTTTTTTTCTTTCCTTCAGCCTAAACCCTTTCGGTCATGACAGAGATGTTACGTACGACCTTATACAAGTCCAATAATGTTTGATTTGAATGTAATGACCCAATAAATGTACAAATGTTAATCCAATCCACTTTATTTAAACAGCACATTTCACAAACATATACAACACATGGTGACTGAAAGTCAAAGTCAAAGCTTTGATGTCACACTGAACATGTGACTCAAAGCAGCTCTGAGTTTGTATCCCACAGAGACAAGCTTTAAACGTCCACACAAGACTTTTACAAATTATTAGAAGTTCTTATAATTATTATTATATTAAGTATATATATTATTAAGTTTGTGAAACGACTTTCCCGCAGTTATATAAATGGAAAATAATAGCCCCATCTCCAATGTCCCGACAGAGGACGAAGTGTCTCTGATGGAGCAGACTGTGTCCACTACCCAGGACCATGAAGGAGAGACAGATCCAGAGGCAGCAGCCCACTCTCCTCTCGACGATGTCGTCCCCCAAATCTCAACAGAACAGATCCGTCCCCTGTTGATCTCCTTCTTCGAACGAGCTGCAGACCTGGCACAGCGCGAGTCCAGGGAGGCCCTGGCAGAAATGTTCCTGGAGGTGATTTCTACCCTCGCCAGCGTGATCCTGGACGCCTTCAGGAGCATGGTGTTAGGATGGAAAACAAAAGAGCGCCCCCTGCTGCTGTCTGAGCAGGCAGTCGGCACAGCCGTGCACACCAGCCTCAGTGAGAGTTTCCATTCGGTGCTGGGCTCCTCTCACAAGTCCATCGACACTCTCTGTGGAATCATGATTGGAGAGGTGACCGATCACGTCAACTCCGTCCTGAGCTGCAGCCGAGTGAAGAACGAGCGCCTGGTGATCCCCAAGGAGAGCGTCTACAGACCCGCAAAAGAAAAGATAAAATCTATGGTCCGTCACGCCAGAACCATGCTGCGCTCCATCAAGAACAAAGTGAAGCAGAGCTGTGGGAGCTGTGTTCCCTCTAACCATCCATCATCACCAACTGAACCCCAAGAAGAGGCTCCCTCCACGATCACGAGGCTCCAGTCCTTCGAGCAGAAGATGAGCAGAAGCCTCTCTAATTCACAAAGGCACCATGATGAGGAGCAGGACGTCATTATAGCTCCTGAAGAGACAGAGGAAGAGCAGAGAGCCCCCAGCATCACCGGGCTCAGATCCACACCACTGACCCCTGAGGCCACGGAGCAGAGCACAGAGGAGAAAGCAGAGCCCAGGAGCAGGTGCAAGAAGCTCAGAGAGACGCTGGGCACATATATGTCATGTAGATGCTTTGGCCAGAAGGAACTCTCTGATGAAGTAGAGTGTCCCCGCTGTGGAGACGCTCTGAAAACCACCAGTGCTGCCTCTAACATCCTCAGTGTTGACTCTGCTTCAGGCAGGTCAGTGGTACTGGCAAAAAGCTCCAGCCTCAGCGTCCAAGATGCCACAGCAGAGGTGAGGGACATCCTGTTGGCCGAGGCCATGGAGCTGAGCGGAGCGGAGGAGAGGAATCTGAGCGACGAAAGCCTCAGGGCGGCCTCCGCCATCGTCAACTCCATCACGGACGACCTCAGCCTCATCGAGTCTGAGACCGGAGGGTCTTACATTTTTGCAGAGAAGGACGGCTACTGCTTCACCCGCCGGCCATGTCTGACAGGACTGGTCAATAGGGTGAAAGCTTTCTTCACGTTATGCCGCGCTAAAACTGTCCTGCGAGATTCATTGTGTTGCCTCTGCAGGAGCCCTGGTGCTCGTCCTGGAGTGTCCCCAGAGGAGGTGATGGAGCAGGCCTCTCCTCTTCTGGAGGAGCTTGTCCATGTGGAGGGGGACGTGTACGAAACTCTGTCCCAGTCCATCAGCCAGGGAGAGTTGAGTGATCTCAGCGAGAACCTCACTGACATCATCACGACCCGCGTCTTCGTCGATCAAAGCCAGAGAACGTTCAGGAAGGGCGTCCGGCTGGAGGTGCGGACCTTTCTGCGCCAAATGTCTAACTGGTTGCACATGCAGATGCAGGTGCCCACCCTGACCGACCCGGTCCAGAGATCTCTGGCGAGGATCCGCAGACTGGTCTTCAGAATGTCCAGTCACCGCAAGACCACACCAAGACCTCAGCCCCAGCAGTATGGCCCCGCCCCCAGCCCCCAGCCCCAGCAGTATGGCCCCGCCCTCCCCCCTCAGCCCCAGCAGTATGTCCCCGCCCTCCCCCCTCAGCCCCAGCAGTATGTCCCCGTCCTCCCCCCTCAGCCCCAGCAGTATGACCCTCCTCCGTCAGGTAGCCAGGACTATAGAGTGGCTGAATCTCCTCCGCCCGCTCCAGATGTGCCCAGGACCTCTACTTCCCAGAGGCCGGACCCCCTGCCTGAGCTGTGGAGCACAGACGACTGCAACTCGCTGGTGGTCGAGGTGGTCTCAAAGATCTTCCAGGCAGAATTGCACCCTCTCAGTTTACCTCTGTACCAGGACCTGCTGGAAAAGCTGAAGGAACAGGTGTCAGAGTGGAACGTTGTGGTGAAGCCGAGCAAATACAACCAAGTGGCTTCGGCCGTGTACAAAGACCTGTGGAAAGGCCGAAGGAAGATCCATCTGCACGGCGCCGCTCTGGCCGACAAAGACTTCAGCTCCAATGTCCTGAACACCATCCGCTATCACCTGGAGGCGCCCCTGGAGAACAGCAGGAGGTTGGGCTCTTTCCTGCGCTCAGTGCGCCGTGCCATCTTCAAGACTTAAACAGTGACGTCTAATACAAGAGCGGGTCCACAGCCCCCTTGATAGACCCAGGAGGTCTATCAAGGGGGCTGTGGACTGGATGGAGCTCCTCAGCACCGAGCAGCTCAAAGGCTCGATGAGGAGGAGCGGACAGGAGCAGGAGTGTTACGGGTGTTAAAGTGACAGGTGTTATAGTGACAGGTGTAGCAGAGTTTGAGTATATAAATAAAGACATAATCAGAATCAGAATCAGAATCAGACTTTTATTGCCATAGTCTGTGAACACAGTTCACAAACTAGGAACTTGCTTCGGTGAAAAAGTGCAACATAAACACACTGAATAAATACAAATACAAATGTTTTGGCATATTGTAAGGAACTTAATGCACTCTTGTCTTCTATTTCTGTACAGGTTAAAGCTGCCCTGCCAACGGCAGCTGATGCTGTACTGCACAATATCCGAGTGGGAGATTCTGTTCTGGTCAAGGAAACCAGACGCAAACACTGGCACTCGCAATGCTGGGTGGGACCGTACGTGGTTCTCCTCATCACCGACACGGCAGTGAAAGTTGCAGAGCGGGGCACCTGGATTCACGCTTCGCATTGTCGGGTTGTCCCTTCTCCACTCGAGGAACCATCGTGTGACCCTGGCGAGGGCTGCACCACCGCTCCCGAGCAACAAGGGGTAGACTCAAACGCTGCCCCCACCACCGAGACCGGACCAGACCGTTTGGCGGGTCCCAGCAGACGCAAGCCACGAGGGAGACCTCCTGGTTCACGGACACAACTCCGCATTCCTGAACCTACTGACCGTGTGCTGAGGCCTCGTGGTAATCGGAACTGACTCATTGATCTCCCATCGTACATCCACGGGTATTGTTTTGCTTTAATATGGCTCCTGAGCCTGCTGCTGCTTCTCCCTGTTTCGGGGGGGGGGGGGGGGGGGTCTTGAAGGTTAAATGTTTGACATGTTCTCATCAATCTGGCCATAATTGTAGGCATGATCTTGATCTTGTGCTCCTGTGTGGTCCCCTGTCTGTTAAAAGCTATGCGTCAAATAGTGAGTTCCCATTTTGTCCAAAATCAATACGACATTGAGGCTGTTGTGTATCCACCTGATCCCGATTATGTTTCTGATTCTGACGATCAACATCAATCAATCAATCAACATTTATTTGTAGAGCACTTTACAACACTCAAAGTGACCAAAGTGCTTCCCAGTAAAATCAAATTAAAACAAGTTAAAATCATACTAAAACAGTAAAATAGGAGAATAAAATAGAATAAAATACATTAATACAACAAAATATAAATAATGATAATGTGTCACAACATTACTAGGTGTTGAAGGCCAGTCTGAATAAATATGTTTTGAGCCTGGATTTAAAAAGACCAAAGTCAGTAATGGTGCGCACATCAGGGGGCAGTTTGTTCCAAAGTTTGGGCCCAGCAACAGAGAAAGCCCGATCACCCCAGTGTTTGTATTTAGTTTTTGGAACTTCCAAAAGGAGTTGATTCGATGACCTCAAGGCCCGGTTTGAATTTCGGACCACCAACAGCTCAGCCAGGTAGGGCGGGGCGAGGCCATTAAGAACTTTAAAAACAAAAAGTAAAATTTTAAAATCAACTCTAAAAGTAACAGGAAGCCAATGGAGTGAATAAAGGACTGGGGTGATGTGTTGGCGTCTGGATGTGTTGGTTAAAAATCGTGCTGCAGCATTTTGCACAAGTTGGAGGCGACTCAGGGACGACTGAGAGACACCAACATAAAGTGAATTACAATAATCTATTCTAGAGCTGATAAAAGCATGAATCGTTTTCTCAAGGTCATTGCGGTTTAAAAATGGCTTAACTTTTGTTAAAAGACGTAGCTGAAAAAAGCTTGCTCTGACCACGCTGTCAATTTGTTTGTCAAATTTAAAAGCGTTGTCAAGAATGACCCCGAGATTTTTAACAGTTGGTCTGAGCCTTGAGGTCAGTGAGCCAAGATTTAAGGGGGCAGAATCACCAAACAAAATATATTCTGTTTTTTCTTCATTTAAATGCAGAAAATTTTGTCCTAACCACAGCTTGATATCTGCTATACATTTGAACAACGATTCAAGCGCGTCATGTTTCCTTGACATTATAGGTAAATATATTTGAATATCATCTGCGTAGCAGTGGAACGCAAGCTTGTACTTGGCTATAATTGACCCCAGGGGCAGCATATAGAGTGAAAACAGGACAGGCCCAAGAATGGAACCCTGGGGTACTCCACAAAACAGAGAAGCAGTGGAGGATGATAGTTCACCTATCTGTACTGAGAAGGTCCTATTGGTCAGGTATGAGGTGAACCACTCAAGTGCTGCACCGCGAATGCCAACATGGTGGTTTAGCCGGGACAGAAGGACTGAATGGTCCACTGTATCAAAAGCAGCTGTTAGATCTAGCAGCACTAATACAACAGGACATTTGGCATCAACAGAAAGGGCAATGTCATTGTGAACTTTCAGCAATGCAGACTCCGTGCTGTGGCGTGACCTGAACCCGGACTGGAATTTCTCTAGAATAGAGTTTTCGTCTAAAAATGACTGCAATTGTATAAAAACAATTTTTTCAAGAATTTTTGAAATAAAAGACAAGTTAGAAACAGGTCTAAAATTAGATAAAACTGAAGAATCCAAATTAGGTTTTTTAAGAAGAGGCCTAACTATGGCATGTTTAAAAGCACTTGGGACACATCCTGAACTAAGACAAATGTTGACTAAAACCAAGAGGGAAGGCCCAACAGTGCTGAACACCTTCTTTAGCAACTTGGTTGGTACAAGGTCCAGCGGACAGTTTGTTGCGCTCATATGTTTGACTACATCAGTGAGAAATGAAAGTGAGACTGATTCAAAATGGTCAAACACAGCAGACTGAGTGGCAACAATAGGTAGGTCTAAGCTAATGCTGCAGCTAGTTAGCTGTCGAACAGACACCACTTTGTTAACAAAAAAGCAAAGAAAATCTTCACAAGTGGAAACTGAGGCGTCAGTCAAAGGAAAAGTGCCTGGATTCACTACAGAATCAATTGTACTGAACAGCACTCGGGGAGAATGACCATTACTAGATATAATATCAGACAGATATTGGGACTTAGCCTCTTTCACAGCTCTCTGATAATGAGCAAGATTGTCCCTCAGTATGTCCAGAGAAACATGTAAATTGTCCTTTTTCCACCGTCGTTCTGCCTGTCTGCAACGCTGCCTAAGAGCACGAGTAGTGTCATTTAACCAGGGATCGGTCCTTGGCTTGGTGGACCTGTGCTTAAAAGGAGCAATAGTGTCTAGGATCCCAGAACATGTTTTATAAAAAGATGAAAGGAGGGTGTCTGGGCATTCAGGTACAGCACATTCCGGGGTAAAAAACTGTGAGTCTATAAAAGCAGCAGTAAACTCCTCAGCTGTAGAGGACGTGATGATACGACGGCAGGAGGCTGGAGCAGGAGGCTTGCTGACTGGAGGTGGAGCCAGAAAATTGAAAATAATGGGCAGATGATCTGAGAGGACAGTCTCAGATATTTCAACGAGGGAAACAGAAAGCCCATGAGAAAGAATCAGGTCCAGTGTGTGACCAGCATTGTGAGTAGGTCCATCCACAGACTGAATTAAATCAAAAGATGTCAGAAGGCGTCTGAAATCATTTGCGAACTGATCAGATGGACAACATACATGGATGTTAAAATCCCCACAGACAAGTATTTGGTCATATTTAGAGACCACATCAGCTAAAAATTCTGAAAAGTCCTGAATAAAGTCTTTATTATATTTAGGTGGACGGTAGACTACTGCACATAAAACAGGACGAGCAAGCTCTATTGTAAACAACTGCATTTCAAAAGAAGAGTAATTGCTAAAATGTAAAAGCTTGCATTTAAAATTGTCCTTAAAAACTGCTGCGACTCCGCCCCCACGACCAGACGCTCGAGGTGAGCTGAAGAAAGAGCACCGAGGGGGGAGGAGCTCCGTGAACACGCTGTTGTCACCTGGTTTAGTCCAGGTTTCCGTCAACAACAGAAAATCCAGGAAATGCGTTGAAAAGAAATCATTCAAGATAAAAGTTTTACGATGACTCATTTATTACAGAACTTATGCTCCAGATGAGCAGAATTCAACCTCAGTGAGTTCCATTTCATGTTCTGGGTGGCGGCTGACGGCGCGGACGCGTCCAGCAACGGCTTGGGCGTGGAGTGGGCTGCTGAGCACTTTGATTAGACAAAAAAAATATTATAAAATGAGAAAAGAGAGAAAAAAAAACAGAAAACTTTAATGATGCGTGTAATTTAAATCGATACTACGAATCAGGTTGTATTTTATTTTCTCTTCTATGTGTTCCATAATCACTATGAATACAACAGTTATGTTATTCCTGTGATTTTATTTTGATCAGGTGTTCTTTCTTTTGAAATGTTTTATTCAGGGATGATTTTGGGTACATGTTTTCATGTTTTTCCATGCGTGATTTTGAAATAAAGATTTAAGTTGAGTTGATTAAAAATAAATGTGATTTATTGTAATCAAAAGGGGGGAATTGTTATGGCATTCTTTAGCATAAATCTTTATTTGTATTATTATGGATCATTTTGACCTAACCTTCATAATACTATCTGTTATGTTGTTATGTCTTTTGTGTCTGGCGTCAAAGCCGCTTCGATTAGACCAAACTGGCAAGATTGTTTTGGTGGTATAAATACTCTGTATAATTTACATTTGTGAGCTGAGGGCGAGACGACACCGTTAGGGACACAGCTCTTTGACAATTGTGCACAATTGATTCAATAAATCAGACCTTTGATTCAAGACAACTTCTCTGTTTATTTTTATATCTTTAAGACTTTTTGACTATTAGAAATTCCACAACAATTTGGCGTTGTCGGCATGCCCTTTCGTCCGGTTCTTTTTTCTGCGACAGTGATCCAGCGGCTGGCCACCCGGGGAGAGCACTCCCTTCCTGCCTCATCTCTGTCTTTGAGTGAGAGGGCTGCATCGCTCTCGCTGGAAAACGCCAGCGCTAAGGCCTCGAATCTGAGCTACTAGAAGTTGTGGTGAGTTGTCTTGTTTCAAGGGGGCTGTCTCGCTTGGGGGAAAAGGAAAAAAAAAAAAAACTAGGGGGGAAACTAGGATACTGAAACACTAATACTAACACTTTAAATTGAAAAAAAAACAAAAACCTTTCCATTACTTGCTGTGCCCTGGTGTGACCTCCACTCTGGTATCTAGCTGTTATCATGAGCGCGCTGGCTGGGATTGAAGGCTCACCGTATTGGTTCAATTCTGTCATTCTGAAGGTAGAAGACGTCGGACGACATTTATTCTAATAAATTTAGTCCTTGATGCGCCTCGCATGAATGAGGACTTGTCAATAGGAGGGTTGAGCAAAGCCTACCGTATTCCTAAATTGTGTGTTCTGGGCTGAAATTGTCGCAGTAACGTGGGTATTTATGAATACGGAGAGGAGACGAAAATAACGTCTAGTAAAAAATTCACCCTACGGACGCGTAGAGGTTGGTATTCAGCGCGCTGACCATTTTAGAGAAAATGGGAAAGAACCAATCCAGGAGCGAGGCTCAGTGGACCCCAGAGTCTGAAGTCACTGCAGCCATGCGCAGCAAGTATGGTCAAGGTTGTCTTGATTATTTGCATATTTGGTCAAAAGAACATGGGTTTCCTGAGAGTGGGTCTTTTAGCTTGAACCAACTGAACAAACTTAAAGCAAGTCTTGAAAAGGAAAGAGAGAAACTAATGCAGGCTAAGAGGGTTCCTACTGCAAAATTACGAATGATAAATGATCAGGAGAAATGTCTGAGTGTGTGGATGAATGAGGCAGAAAGGCGTGATCGTAAGAAAATTTGCAAACAGGCAGCACATGCCAACGCTGAGATAAAGAATGAATGTGAGAAAGGGAGTAAATGGGAAGGTCCCAAGTGGGAAAACAAGAATGTGTGTGATAGTAAGACGGGGCCGGATGGTCCGTCAATTTATTCACCCAGAAATCCTTTTACTCAAACATATACACCTGCAAACAACACTGGATCCAGCACACTCACACAAGTACACAATGTTAAAGAACGAGTTACTGCTGTTGATTCTCGTTTCTATCCAGATCTGGGCGCCCTTTCTGCTGTGCGCATCGACCCTGACCTCGACCTCTGCCCGCCTGTCAGCCGAGCCCAGCAGCCTAAATCAGAAGATGACGAGGAAGACGCACCACCACCACCTAAAGCTAAACCCAGACTGACCAGGACGACACCAGTGGCTCTGCGCAGCACCGCAAAAACAGCCGGCACATCCAGCTCATTTCCTATGGTGGAGGCTGTCGGTCCGGATGGTCCTGTGTTTGTGTATCGACCTTGGGGCACGGACGAGGTGGAAAATAACGCACGTACCCTGCCCGATCCTGTAATGAATGGAACCAGATTTGCAACTGAGTTTCGTGCCTTTTATGAGGAGTTCCGTCCATCGGGACGAGAATGCAGAAAGATACTGTCGAATTTGATGAAAGCAAGCGATATAACGAAAATCAGAGACCATTTCCCAGACTCAGACATGCATGCCTCCGAACCGCGCTTCAAGGACAATTGCGAGTACATCCAGGCCATGGAGGGCTTGTGCAAGGCCATTGAAACTGCTTTTCCTGCCAAAATCAACATGCTGGCTGTGACAGCGTGCAAACAGAAACCAGATGAGGACACTGACCAATTCATACATCGCCTGATTGAGACTTTTACTGTTAACAGTGGCTTCTCTGACGTTGACCCTGTTCAAAAACGTGCATTTAATATCCACATCTGCCATGCCATTCGTAGAGGCCTGATCCCAGAGGTCGCTGCTGCCGTGGACAAAACTTATGTGGGTGGACTTGAGGAACCAGACTTGGATGAGTTGCGTAAGCATGCACGCCACGCTTACCTGACCTACCAAGAGAAGCTACAGGCCAAAGAGGCCAAAAGAGACAAAGACGCTTTCAATGCCACAATGACACTATTCTCACAGGCCCGGGGACAACATCAATTCTTTCCCCGCCGTGGGCGAGGCCGCGGGAGATCTGGGTTTGACAACAGAGATGGACGTAGACGTCAAACCTGGTACGGTCAAGATGTCTGTTATATCTGTGGCCAGAGTGGACATTTTGCTCGTGACTGCCCGGAGGGGCCACAGTCAGAGGGGCCTGCTGACCGCCGCAATGAGCGTGGCCGCTTCAACAGGGCACCACGGGATGACCGATGCCGATCTTCAGACTGACTAGGCGGCGCAGAGGCGGGGGATGGACTTGACTGCACCAGAGAAATGGCCTTACCACACCCACCACGAGATGGTAACATGCACCAGACAACACAAACACCTGAGAACACTTCATTTGGAGCACAGGGGACAATTGGCATGTATGCACAACTATCACAGAATCATGATAAATTTCCCGAGTACACTTTAATTGTTAATGGTGATCAAATTAAATTTCTAGTGGACTCTGGGGCTACGCATTCCGTAGTACGAACTTCAGCTCTCTCACATGTGCCCTGAATGAGTGGTCGGTATACTTTTTCTCAAGCAGCATCTGGTAACACAACAAGAGAACGTTTCACTTCTCCTCTGCATTGTTCTGACTCTGAGGGCAATTCATTTAAGCACTCCTTTCTCTATTCTCCACTATGTCCTGTGAATCTACTTGGACGCGATTTGATGTGCAAATTGAGCCTTTGTCTAGTTTCCACACCAAACGGTCTGCAAGTGGTGACCACAAAAGATTTGGCTGTGACTCAACCAAATTTCATAGGGCTTCACACGGAAAGTCAAACTCCCAGTTATGATTTTCACTGGAAATTGTCCCCAATTCCCCCCTTTTGAATTCCCCCCACTATGAATACAACAGTTATTCCTGTGATTTTATTTTGATCAGGTGTTCTTTCTTTTGAAATGTTTTATTCAGGGATGATTTTGGGTACATGTTTTCATGTTTTTCCATGTGTGATTTTGAAATAAAGATTTAAGTTGAGTTGATTAAAAATAAATGTGATTTATTGTAATCAAAAGGGGGGAATTGTTATGGCATTCTTTAGCATAAATCTTTATTTGTATTATTATGGATCATTTTGACCTAACCTTCATAATACTATCTGTTATGTTGTTATGTCTTTTGTGTCTGGCGTCAAAGCCGCTTCGATTAGACCAAACTGGCAAGATTGTTTTGGTGGTATAAATACTCTGTATAATTTACATTTGTGAGCTGAGGGCGAGACGACACCGTTAGGGACACAGCTCTTTGACAATTGTGCACAATTGATTCAATAAATCAGACCTTTGATTCAAGACAACTTCTCTGTTTATTTTTATATCTTTAAGACTTTTTGACTATTAGAAATTCCACAACAGCAGTCAACCAGTGGTTGACCAATTGGTGCCCGCAGAATGGTGTCGTCTTCATAGATAATTGGAGGACATTTGAGGGGAAGCCTAGGCTTATACGTAGAGACGGCATCCATCCCACGCAGGCTGGCTCCGCCCTGTTAGCTCAGAATATGATTGCTAGTCTAGATTGACCAGGTAAGACTAGCACGCAGAATAGCTCAGGGAAGCACAGTGATAGTGACGTTAGGGAGCAGTTTAGACCAGTGAAGCACAGCTCAGTCAGAGGGAACAGCTCCAAACAGAGACTGTGTGTGCCCCACGTGCCCCACGTACAAAAAGCACAAATAAAACACCCCTAAACTCTGACAAGGAAGCTGTCAGATCTCATAACTTAACAAAAATAAATAAATGTGCCGCAAATAAACAAAATGATAAGTGTGTAAAATGTGGACTGCTAAACATCAGGTCTCTTTCCTCCAAATCTCTTTTAATAAATGAACTAATTGGCGACCTTAATATTGATCTGTTAGCCCTAACTGAAACATGGCTTCGGGAAAATGATTATGTTAGACTAAACGAATCTACACCATCAAGTCACATGAACTTTCAGAGTGCCCGGAGCACAGGTGGAGGTGGTGGTGTGGCCGTCATCTCTCATTCTAGTCTAATTCTCAGCCCCAAACCCAACTATACTTACCTCTCCTTTGAAAGCCTCGCACTCTCCATTACGTGCCCCAATTGGAAAAACCAAAAAGCTGTTATATTTATAATAATTTATCGACCTCCTGGTCCATATGCCGACTTCCTGACAGAGTTTTCTGGTTTCATTTCAAGTTTAGTCTTGAACTGGGAAAGGATTGTTATAGTTGGAGATTTCAACATTCATGTAGATAACGGCAGTGATTGTCTCAGTGATGCTTTTGGCTCCTGGATGGGATCAGTTTCACCCAGAGTGTGAATAAGCCGACTCACTGTCACAATCACACTCTAGATCTCATTCTAACCTACGGTATTGAGATTAATGATCTAATTGTCCTTCCTCAAAACCCTATACTCTCTGACCATTTCTTAATTACCTTTCAATTTATACTAAAAGACTATCCAGCCCCACAGAAAAAAACTATAATGAAAAGAACATTATCAGATAAATCGGTTACAGAGTTTAAAGAAATTATTGAGCCATTACTGAAAGATATGTCATGTGACAATGACAATAATTTTAATCCAATTGTCACTGATCAATTGGTCGACAGAACAATGCTCACCTTAAAATCTGCTCTCGATGTTGTAGCTCCGCTAAAACAGAAAAGCATTAAACCAAGACCTCCGGCTCCATGGTACACGTTACAGCTCAGGACACTCAAACAACATGTGAGACGCACAGAGAAGCTTTGGCGCCGCTCGCGCTCTGAGCAGTCTCTGAAGGCATGGAAGCTCTGCCTGCTCACTTATAAGGCCGCTCTGCGGAAAGCCCGAACTAGATACTATTCAAATCTAATAGAAGTAAACAAAAATAACCCCAGATTTCTGTTCAGCACTGTAGCCAGGCTGACAAACTCCCACACTGCTAATGAGTCTCTTATCCCCAACTATAGACCTATCTCTAATCTTCCCTTCCTCTCAAAAATTCTAGAACGAGTGGTGGTGAAACAGCTCTGCCGCCACCTGCAGGACAATAATATATTTGAAAACCGCATACTTTCACCTGCGAAATATAACTAAAATTAGAAATATTTTACCTAAAAACGATGCTGAAAAACTCATCCATGCATTTGTTACTTCCAGACTTGATTACTGTAATTCCCTGCTTGCCGCCTGCCCCAAAAGTACTATAAAGTACTATAAAGTACTATAAAGTACTATAAAGTACTATAAAGTACTATAAAGTACTATAAAGTACTATAAAGTACTATAAGGAGCCTCCAGTTGGTCCAAAATGCAGCGGCCAGAGTCCTAACAGGAACTAAAAGAAGAGACCACATCAGTCCTGTACTAAAATATCTGCACTGGCTTCCTGTCGAGCTTAGAATCAAATTCAAAGTCGTCCTCCTGACATACAAAGCCCTAAACGGTTTGGCCCCATCCTATCTGCAAGATGCTATTGTCCCGTACCAGCCAAACAGAGCACTCCGCTCTCAGAATGCAGGACTATTAGTGGTTCCTAGAGTGTCCAAAAGTACAGTGGGAGGGAGAGCATTCAGTTACCAAGCTCCTGTGCTATGGAATCAACTCCCTGCTGATGTTAAACAGGCCCCCACAGTCTCTGTATTTAAGACCAGGCTTAAAACCTTCCTCTTTGGTATAGACCAGGTTACATAGTGAGGGAGTTAGGGACATTAAAACCCGGGATAAGATAAGCTGCAGTAGGAGTAACTAGCTGGGGGAAGTATGGCAACCTGAGCACTATCCTCTACTTTGTCCTATTTTCTCATCAGCAATGCTATTCACATGTTGTCCCCTGTCCCACTCCCCCTGTGGAGTGTATCTCTTTCAGATGCCCCGATGACAGCTGGACCCTCTCCTCCTCCCCGCCTGGCCCTCCTCCTTGCCTGGCTCTCCTCCTCCTCGCCCGGCTCTCCTCCTCCTCGTCTGGTCTTCCTCCCCCTCGCCTGGCCGATTTCTTGTGTTGTCTGATTTTTCCTGTTGTGTCTGATTTTTCCTGTTGTGTCTGATTTTTCCTGTTGTGTCTGATTTTTCCTGTTGTTTTGTTTTTTGTGTGTTGGCGGCACGGTGACTGACTGGCATCACTCATGTCTCACAGCAAGAAGGTTGGTTCGATCCCCGGGTCACCAGGCCTTTCTGTGTGGAGTTTTTCATGTTTCTCCCCGTGTCTGGATGGGTTTCCTCCGGGTACTCCGGTTTCCCCCATCAACCAAAACATGAACGCCCTTCGAGACAACTGTTGTTGTGATTTTGGGCGTTACAAAAATAAATGAATTGAATTGAATATATATATATATATGTGTGTGTGTGTAGGGCAAAGTAAAAGAAAAGGAATACTTGCCAAGCCATCATTGGGTGTGTCTCACAGGGTGATGGACTCATTACATGAGCTTCACAGCTTCTTGGGGTTCCATGTTTTTCACAGGGTCAACTGGAAATAGGTGAACGACAGACACTTCCATATGTAGCATATAAACACAGAACTGTAGATAGTATTGTATTGCCCCGTAGTCACAGGTAAGAAGCACACGCCTTGTTTCTTGCAAACGGGTTTATTTAATAAAGTGGTGGCACAACCGAGCTGCTGTTCAGCCACAGCTCACGCTAACTCTGCCAAAAAACACAGAACAGAACTCGGACCTCCCCTTCAGTCCCTCTTCTCAAAACACAACACATTGTCCAAAACCCCCACAGCGCCCTCTCCTGATGCAACAGGGATAAAACAATAACACATCCCAGCACAGAGCTATTACAGTATGTTGATACATGTGTGTATGTTGATACATGTGTGTGTGTTGATACATGTGTGTGTGTTGATACATGTGTGTGTGTATGTTGATACATGTGTGTGTGTTGATACATGTGTGTGTGTTGATACATGTGTGTGTGTTGATACATGTGTGTGTGTTGATACATGTGTGTGTTGATACGTGTGTGTGTGTGTTGATACATGTGTGTGTTGATACATGTGTGTGTATGTTGATACATGTGTGTGTGTTGATACATGTGTGTGTGTGTTGATACGTGTGTGTGTATGTTGATACATGTGTGTGTGTTGATACATGTGTGTGTGTGTTGATACATGTGTGTGTGTTGATACATGTGTGTGTGTTGATACATGTGTGTGTGTGTTGATACATGTGTGTGTTGTTGATACATGTGTGTGTGTTGATACATGTGTGTGTGTTGATACATGTGTGTGTGTTGATACATGTGTGTGTGTTGATACATGTGTGTGTGTTTGATACATGTGTGTGTGTGTTGATACATGTGTGTGTGTTGATACATGTGTGTATGTTGATACGTGTGTGTTGATACATGTGTGTGTGTTGATACATGTGTGTGTGTTGATACATGTGTGTGTGTTGATACATGTGTGTGTGTTGATACATGTGTGTGTTGATACGTGTGTGTGTATGTTGATACATGTGTGTATGTTGATACATGTGTGTGTGTTGATACATGTGTGTGTGTTGATACATGTGTGTGTGTTGATACGTGTGTGTATGTTGATACGTGTGTGTTGATACATGTGTGTATGTTGATACGTGTGTGTGTGTTGATACATGTGTGTATGTTGATACGTGTGTGTTGATACATGTGTGTATGTTGATACATGTGTGTATGTTGATACATGTGTGTGTGTTGATACGTGTGTGTATGTTGATACATGTGTGTATGTTGATACGTGTGTGTTGATACATGTGTGTATGTTGATACGTGTGTGTGTGTTGATACATGTGTGTGTGTTGATACGTGTGTGTATGTTGATACATGTGTGTATGTTGATACGTGTGTGTTGATACATGTGTGTATGTTGATACATGTGTGTATGTTGATACATGTGTGTGTGTTGATACGTGTGTGTATGTTGATACATGTGTGTGTGTTGATACGTGTGTGTGTGTTGATACGTGTGTGTGTGTTGATACATGTGTGTATGTTGATACGTGTATGTTGATACATGTGTGTGTGTTGATACGTGTGTGTATGTTGATACATGTGTGTATGTTGATACATGTGTGTATGTTGATACATGTGTGTCTGTTGATACGTGTGTGTATGTTGATACATGTGTGTGGTTGATACGTGTGTGTGTGTTGATACGTGTGTGTGTGTGTTGATACGTGTGTGTGTGTTGATACGTGTGTGTGTGTTGATAAGTGTGTGTGTGTTGATACATGTGTGTATGTTGATACATGTGTGTGTGTTGATACATGTGTGTGTGTGTTGATACGTGTGTGTGTGTTGATACGTGTGTGTGTGTTGATACGTGTGTGTGTGTTGATACATGTGTGTATGTTGATACGTGTGTGTGTGTTGATACGTGTGTGTGTGTTGATACGTGTGTGTATGTTGATACGTGTGTGTGTTGATAGGGGTGTGTGTTGATAGGGTGTGTGTGTGTGTATGTGCCTTACTAAACTTTGACCAGGTCTAAACAAGGACGAAACCAGGACTAAACCAGGACTAAACCAGGACTGAACCAGGACTGAACCAGGTCTAAACCAGGACTAAACCAGACTAAACCAGGTCTAAACAAGGTCTAAACCAGGTCTAAACCAGGACTGAACCAGGACTAAACCAGGACTAAACCAGGACTAAACCAAGACTGAACCAGGTCTAAACCAGGACTAAACCAGGACTAAACCAGGACTAAACCAGGTCTAAACCAGGACTAAACCAGGACTAAACCAGGTCTAAACCAGGTCTGAACCAGGACTGAACCAGGACTGAACCAGGACTAAACCAGACTAAACCAGGTCTAAACAAGGTCTAAACCAGGTCTAAACCAGGTCTAAACCAGGACTGAACCAGGACTGAACCAGGACTAAACCAGGACTAAACCAGGACTAAACCAGGTCTAAACCAGGACTAAACCAGGACTAAACCAGGACTAAACCAGATCTAAACCAGGACTAAACCAGGTCTAAACCAGGTCTAAACCAGGACTAAACCAGGACTAAACCAGGACTAAACCAAGACTGAACCAGGTCTAAACCAGGACTAAACCAGGACTAAACCAGGACTAAACCAGGTCTAAACCAGGACTAAACCAGGACTAAACCAGGTCTAAACCAGGTCTAAACCAGGATTAAACCAGGACTAAACCAGGACTAAACCAGGACTGAACCAGGTCTAAACCAGGTCTAAACACTTTAGTATTGACAAATATTCGTTTTCAGCACCTATTGCTAATTATCCAGATTTACAACTCACCTGTACTGATTCTGGCTTTAAAGAATGGAGGGAAGTAGGCATTACAAAAATATCAGATCTCTATGTAGATGATTTTATAAAGTCATTTCAACAATTAAAAAATGAATTTAATCTCCCACAAGCTCACTTCTTTCGATATTTGCAAATTAGAAGTTATCTCAATTCTATTACATATTACAAAAATGGTGTAAAAAACAGTATTTTGGATAATATTTTTATAAAAGCTGTTGTGCTTAAAGATAAAATTATAACAAATATATATGACCATATTAATATGAATACAGGTGTAGTTATTAATATTAAGAAAAGTTGGGAATATGACTTTGGTGTTAAATTGGATGATCAACAGTGGATCAAAGTACTAAATGATGCAAAACAAATCACTAAATCAAATAAATCTCATGAAGTACAGTATAAAATTATTAATAAAATGCATGTGACCCCTGTAACTCGGAGTAAATATGAAACTTGCACAACACTTTGTTTTAAATGCAAAAAGGAAGCAGGAACCTATTTTCATTTAATGTGGTCATGTCCAATTATTCTTTCATTTTGGTCTTCAGTTCTTCAGGAAACTGAAAAATATCTTGGAGTAAAAGTACCTGAAGACCCTAAGGCTTGTATATTGGGTATAAACAACTATACTCGAGAAACAAAAATGCTTAATGTTATAATGTACGCTGCACGCCTTTCTATACTCCAGGTATGGATCCAGGAACAATCTCCCTCCCTCACCCTCTGGCGTGAAAAACTTCTATCAATTTTGCCTTATGAAAGGCTTTACAATGTCCTTGAAGGAAAGTTAGACTCTTTTGTTAAGGACTGGTCGCCCCTGCGTGAGTTTTTAGGCCCAGAATGGCAGACAATAACACATATAGGACTAAAAAGTTAAATGGGTAATAGATTCCCTGTGTTTTTGGTTTTTTTTGTGAAGTGAATCTGAAGTAGACCAGATTATTGATATTTTATGTTATAAAGGCTCCTTTTGGTATGATATTGTCCCCCTTGTGTGTGCTTATTTGGTGTTGGTGTGGTTTTGTTTTTTTTTGTGTATTTTTATATTTGTGTTATCAGTAGATATGTATTCAGTTTGTTATTGTGAAATATCATGTAAATAAATAGTTAAAAAAAAAAAAATCATATTCAAAATTCAGCTGGTAAAACCTTATTCTCATTTTGTTTATTTTTGATTTTGTGAAGACCAGTTCCATGACGACGTCACAGAATGCACGTGCCACACATCTCCATGGAAACGCGTGATGTCACAAAGAACTGTAGTGGAACTACAAAAACTGTAGTGGAACTTACACTTCACACAGCAGCTCATTCTCACTCAGACTGTCCACCGAGACAGACGTGTTTTACCCTCAAAACAAATAAATCCATTTACATATACAAAACAGCCACGAGCGCTCCAATGGCCACATTCGAAGAGCTGAGGAAGGAGCAGATGTTGTTTGATGCCTTGCTCAACGTGGCCGGCGTACAATTCCCGGCACACAAGCTGGTCCTGTGCAGCTGCAGCACGTACTTCAAAGCTCTGTTCACCAACTGGTCGAGCCCTGACCGCGAGGTTTTTGACATCTCTCATGTGTCAGCTGATATTATGGAGATCATCCTGGACTACTGCTACACTCGGGTGGTCCACATCACCCCGGAAAACATCCAGGCGCTCTTTATCGCTGCTGACTTCTTAGGTGTGAGCGGGATTACCCAAGCCTGCTGTCGGGTCATGAAAGAGCAACTGTCCCCCAGTAACTGCATCGCTGTCTGGGGCCTCACAAACCAGTACCACTACCCCGAGCTGAAGAAACAAGTGTTCTCATACATCCTGAAGCACTTTGAAGATGTGGTGTCCAGCTCTGAAGAGTTCCTCCATCTCTCCAGGGAAGACCTCTGTTCCATCATTGACGAAGATCAGTTGAACGTGAAGGAGGAGAGCACCGTGTTTGAGGCGGTCCTCAGATGGGTCTCACACGCTCCTCAGGAAAGAATTACACACTTGGCCAATCTTCTGACAAAAGTCCGTCTGGCTCTGGTCCACCGCGACTACTTTATTCAGCAGGTTCATGGAAATAACCTGCTCCAGAACAATCATGAATGTAAGGCCGTGGTTATGGATGCCCAAGTTAGGGGATCCAATGTCTCCCTGTCCTCCCGTCTAGCCCGTCCGAGGCTGCCCCAAGCGCTCCTTCTAGCCATTGGCGGTTTCAGTGAAACAAATCCAGTCAACAACATCGAAGTGTATGACAACCGTGCCAACAGGTGGGTGGACGTGGCTAATAATGACAGGACACCACGGGCCTATCACGGTACAGTGTTCCTTAACGGATGTGTGTACTTGATTGGAGGGTTCGACGACGTTGTAGAGTTCAACACTACCCACAAGTACGACCTGGCCAATCACACGTGGCAAGAAGTAGCGCCCATGCATTCACCGAGGTGCTATGTCAGCGTGGCTTTGCTGGATGGTTTGATCTACGCCATGGGTGGGCACGATGGAGACGTGAGGCTGGAGACGGTCGAACGATACTCTCCAGAGACCAACCAGTGGACGATGATTTCTCCTATGAACGAACAGAGGAGCGACGCCAACAGCACAGCGTACGACGGGAAGATCTACATCTGTGGAGGCTTTAATGGCGAGCAGGTTCTGGACACAGCTGAGTGCTACAACCCACTCACCGATCAGTGGACCATGATCTCAAACATGACCAACAGACGCCGTGGGGTCGGTGTCATCGCCTATGCCAACGAAATCTACGCTGTCGGTGGCTTTTCTGGGATGGTCCGTTTGAACACCATGGAGGCCTATAACCCCAGGACCAATACATGGCGCCCCCTACCTGACCTGCTGTACGGGCGCAGCAACTTCGGCATTGGGGTTGTTGACGAGCGGCTGTACGTTGTGGGCGGGTTCAACGGCTCCACCACCATTAACCGTGTGGAATGTTTTGATGTGAAAACCGGAGTGTGGTCGGAGGTGCAGAACATGGAGATC
Source organism: Periophthalmus magnuspinnatus (assembly GCF_009829125.3). Lineage (NCBI taxonomy): Eukaryota > Metazoa > Chordata > Actinopteri > Gobiiformes > Gobiidae > Periophthalmus > Periophthalmus magnuspinnatus. The sequence continues at coordinate 77,542 of NW_022986785.1, forward strand.
TCTCGTTCTGCCCTGAGCTGCTCCGTGGCGTACGACCTTCCCAACATGGCCGACTATGCCGCACCCCGCGCCGCTCTTCCTGATGACGATCCCGCTGAGGAGTAGTCCCTCACTCCTTTAAATAAAAGCATCCATTAACTGCAAAAAAAAGTGTTCAGCTTTTCTTGTTGTCTCGGGTATTAAACTATCATCATTTTACATTTTGTTCTCTGTAAACTGCGGTATTGATATAAATGTCAAGCAACAGATTTTCATTCACCTTTAATAAAATGTATGTATAATATTTTTTTATTTGAATATATTTTATATTATTTAATGTATTTTATATATTTTAATAGATTTTTTTTATTTTTCAACTCTAAATTTATGACCCAGAGGTTGATTTTCTTTTATAAATGCAAGTAAATACAGAGCAGTGGGCTATTTTAACATTTAAAAATCTATTTACATAACACATCCTCTTTAAAACAGACTTGGCAAACGTAAAATTAACAATCACATGAGCAGTAACGTGACCACGAGCCTATCACAGTCCCACATGTAACACTCTGTAACTCTGTGATTTTTATGGGTGAGTAAGCAGACTTGGGGTGGACATCAATCTTTAGTCGATAACAGTTTAGTAACAGCACTTTTGATTCAATTCAATTAAATTCATTTATTTTTCTAACGCCCAAAATCACAACAGTTGTCTCGAAGGGCGTTCATGTTTTGGTTGATGGGGGAAACCGGAGTACCCGGAGGAAATTGATACAAACTAATAGCAAATTGGTATGTTTATTTTACATATTGATTGCATAATGAGCCATTTAGAGTCAAATTATAGAAGCCTAGATCTACATAGTTTATTGATATTTGAATATTTATACCTTATTGATGCAGCTGAGCCTTTAGTACTGTTGTTATCTATGGAATTATCATTATGCATCTAGAAACATATGAGACACTTACTAAACAAAATGTACCTTCATGAAGAGATACTTAACACTGCGCCGGTCCGACAGATGCACTTATAATACAGCCTCATGTGTCACAATCGTTCCCTCAAACACAGCCGAGAGCTCACAATCAGCTGCAAATCAAAACCACGTCTCTCCTGAAGAATCGTCCTGTGTTTCCCTGAAGCAGATCCAGAACAGCCACATGTTCCTCCACACACACAGTCTCATTATTCCACTGATGCTGCTGCTCCTTCATAAACGCACAGATCACAGACCAGACGTCTCCTCGCTGCCCCGGCCGCTGTCACTCCTCTGCTCCGTCTGGATCCTCCATTTCACACAAAGTAGCTCTGAAACTAGCTCATGTTTGATTAAATGACGATCCGTATTTGTAACTAATATTGGATTATTACAAACACAAAGCTACAAACAATAACTTGGTGCTAAAGTGAGTTATTTTAGTCACTTGTGTTGAAAGCTGGTGCTGTTGTTGTCGCCTCTTGCTGCACATGCACACTTACAAAAACTCTCGTCAGACGTACAATTCCCATGGATCTATAATATGGGTTTATTCAGCACTGTTTGAGTCGGTCCTCAATAACACATGCACAATCCTCCAAAACAGGAGTCTCAAACATGCGGCCCAGGGAACAATTGCGGCCCACGAGACAATATTTTGTGGCCTGTGAGACAATATTTTGCAGGACAATATCAAAGTTTAATGTTAGTGTGGCATTACCATGTTGTGTGGAGAACGTTCCACCAAATCTGTAAACCCCAAACACACATGTCACTCGCGCTGTGTGCTCCCGTCACAAAACATTCAACAATAACGATAACAATAATATCCATAAAATCCACAAGAACTGGCATATTTCCTCACATATGTTGAACAGCGATGATGTTTGAGAAGATTTTTACAAAGATTTTCACCCTGACTCCCCTCAGGCCCTCTACGCCATGGGTGGGCACGATGGAGACGTGAGGCTGGAGACGGTCGAACGAAAAAAAAAACAAAAAAACAATTCCTCTAGTGCTTTTCTCAGCATCTTTTATTATTTTTATGCACAAATTAAAGGTTTTCTTGGAATATTTATTGAGATATACTCATTAGCAAACACTTTTTGGCATTTTAATTTTAATTTCTAACATATGTATTTCAATAGTATATATTTTTTTCCATTACCATGGCAACATGCTTGCAAATACGGATGTTCTCATTGCCTTTTTTGTTCAGTATTGCAAGACGGATGTCCGTGCCATATTTGATTTGTCTGCAATAAACAAAATATGGTGGCATCTTTCAAAGTTTCAAGGGGTCACTGTAGAACAGTTTTATATCATATCTATACAAGTTTAACATCGCTATGTTCAGGTCATCAATGCACACAAATTGGGTCTGGCTCAATTTGACATCATCTATGAGAAATACACACATTTTTATGCTTATTCTTATTATAGCAAATTCTCACTGGTTTGTGGATTTGCCACACCCACATTTCAGATTTCATCAAAAATCTACACATATTTAATTGGACATGGTTCTTGGTTTAACCAATTTTCAAGTCTTTTGGAAGACATTCCAAGGTGGAGATGTTACAAGTAAGACAAGTACAATTTTGGGTCATATAGTTTTTACTCATCATTCCATGTGGTATTGTCATGACGACTTTAATTTTTGTAGGTTTGAAAACATTTGGCCTCTTCTTCCATTGGCAGTTATTTTGACTTTTTAAGGGGATGCCACGGAAACCTTTTTCATCTTTTTTAATTGTGCTTTTGGATTACTCCTTCTGTTGGGAAAATTGAATTTTAGGCCAGGATTAATGTAGAGCATCTATTTAGTCTACAACAAAGTCCAGAACTCTGAACCCAATTCATTTCAATGACATATTTTTTATGGTACCACGGAAACATGGTTGCAAGTAGATGTATTTTCTCATTGGCTTTTTTGTTTAGTTTGCCAAGCCAGATGTCCATGCCGAATTTCCAATGTTTATGACAAAGTAATTTTTTTTTATCCAATTCAAAAGTTCAAGGGGGCGCTGTGGAGCAATATAATGTCTGACCTATGCAAATTCTATATGTATGTGTTCAGATCCACATTTTGAAAAAAATGTATATTAATGCCGGGAAATAAGACACTGCATGTGTGAGTTATGCTCACTTTAACACTTCAAAATATTGTTTTTTTCTTTGATTGCTGGCCACACCCACATTTTATGATGTAGAAAAATCCAAGACATTTCCTTATAATCCCACATGGGTCTACTTCATTTTGACCAATTTGGAAGTTTCTTGAATGAAAATCCAAGGCGCAAAAAATCCAAATGTGAGAGGTAAAATTTTGAAAAAATGGGGTTCCACCCACAATGGCCGACTTCCTGTAGGGCAGGGGTCGGCAACTTCGCTTGGCTTCGGGCCAATTTTTTTCAGCGCCCACAGGTGGCGGGCCAGATGGTAAAGGTATTGGCTTACATATATTTATAAATACATAAATATGAATTACATGCATTTTAACTCACCTAAAACAGCCAATTAAAAAATCCTCGGGCAAAAGCTTTTGCTCCTTTTATTATGGTTTTGGTAAGAATTATGCCTTTGTTGAACATGGTAATATGGATACTAAAGGCGCACAGTATCAGGTAGAGCTATGAAAAACTTTTCACTTTAAGGTTTTACCTCATTTATTCAGGTCTTTGTCTCATGATATTAATTGAAACTAATACTTTTGTGGTTAAAATGTGCGGATTTAAACAAGGATAAAATCTTTCTAAGACGGTTACTTGAACCAGGAAGCTGCGTAATTATTGCTTATCGTCAAATCTCTCCATCAAAATTCTTTTCTCACGCTGTCTTCTTGTGACCATCACTGCGATTTAGCTCTGCCTCGAAGGTTAAACTACGACAGGCTTTTAGTCGTGCGTAATACCGCACTAACGGCTTCCTTACTCCGCATTTGGTGCCGTAATGACCTGCACCTTTACGCACGACTGTGGGAGAGCTGTAGGACTTGGATGATGCCAAGTGCAGCAAGGATCATGATAAAATCACAACGTAAATGAAAAATGTTTAAAATTGACATGGCTAAGTGGATTTATGTTGTGTCAAACATGAGCAAAGGTCGGGAACAATAAAACCTGACATGCGGACAAAAAGCAAGTCCCCACCCCGGTTAAAAGAAATCTTCAAACTGAGTATTTTGACAGTTTTGTGATTAAGTGATTTATTTTAATAAAATAGGGAATTTTGAATAACTAACCACAGAAGTGCAAGAAGGCTATAGCGTAACGGGTGCACATTCCTTGAGCTGCGCGCAGTCTGCACACTTGCCTCACCAGATGTCCAAAAACAGCCACGATTTTGACTGGTGAAGGTGTATGTACACACCAGTTCATTGTTTGCTTTTAATGTTGTGTTACATGCACATCATGGGCAGTGGACAGTAGCAGTGCCCACATAACTTGGTATTTGTCGTAACGGTGGGTGCAGCGGACCAAAGGATGCAGACTCGGGGAATATTTACATAAAGAAATGACAAATGGTGCAGTTCGAGGGTTGATCCGGCAGTGAGCAGGAGGTGAGGCACGGGCCAGGATCCAGGAGCGGAACGTGGAGCGCAGCGGAGATGACGATGCGGGCAGCACCAGGGCAGGACGCAGAGTGCTAACCAGGGTCCGGGGTCGCGGAATGCAGAAATAAAACAGACAGTACCAGGGCTGGGAAGCAGGGTGGAAGCAGGGTCGGAGCTGAGCCGGGAGCGCTGGAGCTGAGACGGTTCAGCAAGCTGGGTGGAGACGCACATACGATCCGGCACCGAACGGGATGAGGCTGAAACGAAGATGAACCGGCACTGAACAGGGTGTAGAAACGCAGATGATCTCGCCCTGAGGGTCTGGTCCTGCCTCCTCTTATACACAGCAGGTGGTGGTGATCGCGCTGATGAGCTGCAGGTGCGCGCAGGAGGAGCCAGGAGCTCAGCCCAGCTCGGCAGGTGAGGGAGGGAAGGAGCAGGACAGGAGGAAAAACGTGGAGCAGACGGAGCGGATCATGACAGTATTAAAGAATCAATGCCGGAAGAAAGTCCAAAATCCTCTGGCGGGCCAAAATAAATTGGCAAAGGGCCAACATTTTCCCGCGGGCCGGACGTTGCCGACCACTGCTGTAGGGTTTAGGGTGGGGTCATAATATAATTTTTTACTTATCTTGACATCTTCTATGTTTGTACCAAATTTCATTTGTCTACGATGAAAAAGGTCTCTCATTGCCGCAATGTATTTCAAATTTTGAGGTGGCGCTATTGAGTCATTTTGAAACATTAATTTTTTTGAACATCAAAATAATTAATTTTTCACCAATCTTGAATTTTGGGTCCAATAAAATTGACTTTTCGTTAACGTTCAGGGGGTCAAAAGTGGATTCAAAGTGCCTACCAAAATAATAATAATAATAATGGAAACGCATTTTCCACCCATTATTTTTCTCCTAAACCATAACAGCTACAGTCATGTGACTTTCTCACATTGTGCCCCATCACAAATAAGGCCCCTGTGAATTTTTTCACACGTCCACAACAAATCGATTGTCTTCTATTAATTTTTGAAAATGAAATTTGAAGAGGGCGCTAGAGAGCCATTTTGTGAGAGAGTGCCTTGATTTGCATATCATTGCGTTCAGCTCACAAATGTGCATAAACACTGTATTAGCGTTTTCCCAACAAAAAATGCGTGAAAGAGAAATATTTTTTTGAAATATTCCAAAATTTGCGATTTTGTTGAAAATTCACCCTGACCACACCCAAAGTCATAATCAAAATGTAATTGATAATCTTTAATCACACATGGGTTTAGTGGGATTTGGCCAAATTTGAAGTGTTTGTGATGAAAACTGTGCGAGAAAATGTCCTGAATGTGAGGGTGTGCACTTTTGTCGTTCCCGGGTTTGATCCAATATGGCCGACTTCCTATACATTTTAGGGCGGGGCCATAATATTATTTTTGTCATGTCCCGACATGTACTATTTTTTGATGTGAGTTTCAGATTTTTACGTTGACTTTTTTCCGAGTCGGGCTCCCATTGGCCCCATGAAAATCAAAGTTTGAGGTGGCGCTACCGAGTCGTCTTTCGTTATTTTTTCTCGGGGTCTTTTGTGACAATTAGAGCTCGTCGAGTTCTAATTTTTGACACCACTCACTGCCATGTCGGGGCGTGTTTACTACTTGATTTTTGCCATTTTCCGGGTTTCGGACGCGGTTTTAATGAGTCCCTCGCCGGGACGGAGTCCCAGGCTCGGGCCTAATAATAATAATAATAAGAAGAAACCCAGGAAGAACAATGCCCCTCCAAAAAAGTCAAGAAATCTAATGGGAAGTTGCCTGTTGGATTTGGAAGTGACATCATCACTTTAACAGCTCCATTCAAAGGAAGTCTGCCTGGTTTTGCCCCATTAGAGTTTTGTAACAAGTTCAGTGTCTAATATTCTCAAACCAAGATGGCGACTGCATCAAACCAGTTACTTGCCCCTGAGCTTTTCCTCTGTTTGAAATGCCATGTCTGTTTCTGCTCCATATTATTTATAATATATTAAGATAGACACTGTATAACTGGAGGAGTTACCTTCCACCTGGTACACCTCACACTCGATCAGCTGAAGGTCGTTGCCGTGCATTTCATCAGGAGTGAAGGCCGTGTAGTATTGTCCTGGATTACTGTGAACAGCAGCGCCTCCATTCATCAGAGCCAAACTTTGTCCAAAATATGGCCCTGAGTTACCGACCATTTTGACAGCATAGTTACTGTAGGTGGTGGGATATTTGAGCAGAGCATCTCCTTTAAAGGTAAAGAGAAACGCCTTCTGGTCGTTGACATATTGACCAGTCTGACTGAAGGGGGCGCTGGTGTACCCTCCGAACACGTGTCCGGAGCTGTTGTATCCCACAGAGATGGAGGGTCCTCGGGCGTCACAGCGCTGATGGAACGCTGCTCCAGTGAAGCCGTGGATGGAAGCTTTAAAGAGCAGCTTCAGCTTCACTCTTCCTTCCAGCTCACTGCACAGCGCCCTCTGCTGGACACTTGTCAGGTTGGAGTTCATGACTCTACGCGGCCTTCAGGACCTTCAGAAGAAAAGAAGTTAAGTCATTTCAGATGAATATTGTGATTTAAAATGTCCAAATTATAACATAAAGATCCACGAGTGTCACAGATTATAACTATAGAGCAAACACAGGCACAATATGGCTGATTTAATAAAAAGAGAATGTCCTGAGTTTTAGCTGAATGTGATATTGTTCTACAAAAGTCACATAATGACTCATTATTTATATTCAGTTCTTGTTTCTGAAATAGAAAAACCACTGGCTTGGCAACTTGTAATTATTATGTTCAGAGTAATTTGCACCTTAATTTTAGCCTTTTCTTTAAATCAAATCAATTCTGCTAAATAGACTTTTTTTAGAGCTATAATCATGTTATAGTGGTTTCCCCTCATCATTTACTCGTCTGAAGTTGTGTTTGGAGTGATTCATGTTGGGGTAATCTTTAATCGACTACTTTCAAGACGTCATTTTGTCAATCTACCCCCGTTTACACCTCCCCCCGTCCACGCCCAGTGACCACACACTTCATTATCATTATCTTGAATGAATGTTTGGATTTTATTGGCATTTACACCATTTATGACATGAACCTGTCCAAGAGCTGAAGGTGGAAATAATAAATCCAGAACAAACACGTGTCTTTATGTAGGTCCATGTTTTTGGTGCATTGTTCCTGATAAATAAATAAAATAAACCTCAGCCTTTTCAGCAGCTCTCAGACAATAATAAAAATACTTTTACTTTTCAGTCCAGTTCAAACATGTAGTGAAGTACAGATACTGCTCTCAAATGTACTCAAGTAAAAGTAAAACGTATCTACTTTAAAATGTATTTAAGTAAAGTACAGACAGACCGACCTGAAATCTGAACTACTGATACTTAACTACAGAACTTTACTGTTTTTACTTTATGTTCCACCGCTGCCCAAATGTAAAGCAACAACAAAAGCAGGTGAACCATTCACCTTTAAACAGAATAAAGAAACTTTAAACACGAGCGCGTTTGGATCTGCATCTGCTTTAAAAAAAACATCGTTACAATAAAACTTAATGCTTTTTAGTGAAATATTAAGTGAAATATTAAAGTATAAACGCGGTGTTACCTGGTGTGTGTCTGCAGAAGGAGCAGGATGAATGATTCACGAATACAGAGAAAACGAAACTGACCAGAGCCAAAGTAAAAGCGGATGTGCATTTCAAAGTAAAAGCGGATGTGCATTTCAAAGTAAAAGCGGATGTGCATTTCAAAGTAAAAGCGGATGTGCATTTCAAAGTAAAAGCTTTAGAACGTGATCTGGTGATATTTGGAAAAGTCAAGAATTAGCATCTTATTAATCATATAGGCTATTTTTGTATTAAAAATATATATATATATATATATATATATATATATATATATATATATATATATATATATATATAATTTTTTAATAAATAAGTAATGTTTTATTTTGATTATTTTTACACCCAGAGCTCTCAGTTTGAACCGTTTTAAACATATTTTATCCTTGTTTTTTGTGTCATTAGTCTGTAGATAAAGGAGCTCTCACACTGGCCTCTGTCACATAAATAATCCATCCATCCATCCATCCATCCATTTTCTTCCGCTTTATCCGGGGCCGGGTCGCGGGGGCAGCAGTCTAAGCAGGGACTCCCAGACTTCCCTCACCCCGGACACGTCCTCCAGCTCCTCCGGTGGGACCCCAAGGCGTTCCCAGGCCAGCCGAGAGACATAGTCCCTCCAGCGTGTCCTGGGTCTTCCCCGGGGCCTCCTCCCGGTGGGACATGCCCAGAACACCTCCCTAGGGAGGCGTCCAGGAGGCATCCTGAGCAGATGCCCGAGCCACCTCAGCTGGTTCCTCTCAACGTGTAGGAGCAGCGGCTCTACTCCGAGCTCCTCCCGTGTGACCGAGCTCCTCACCCTATCCCTAAGGGTGCGCCCGGCCACTCTGCGGAGGAAGCCCATTTCAGCCGCTTGTATCCGCGATCTTGTCCTTTCGGTCATTACCCAAAGCTCATGACCATAGGTGAGGGTAGGAACGTAGATTGACCGGTAAATCGAGAGCTTCGCCTTCCGGCTCAGCTCCTTCTTTACCACAACGGACCGATACAGCGACCGCATCACTGCAGACGCTGCACCGATCCGCCTGTCAATCTCCCGCTCCATCCTTCCCTCACTCGTGAACAAGACCCCGAGATACTTGAACTCCTCCACTTGGGGCAGAGACTCACCACCCACCCGGAGAGAGCAAACCACCTTTTTCCGGTCGAGAACCATGGCCTCGGATTTGGAGGAGCTGATTCTCATCCCAGCCGCTTCACACTCGGCTGCAAACCGCCCCAGTGCTGCTGCAGGTCCTGGCTCGAAGAAGCCATCAGGACAACATCATCTGCAAACAGCAGAGATGAAATCCTGTGGTTCCCAAACCAGACCCCCTCCGGCCCCTGGCTGCGCCTAGAAATTCTGTCCATAAATATAATGAACAGAACCGGTGACAAAGGGCAGCCCTGGCGGAGTCCAACATGCACCGGGAACAGGTCTGACTTACTGCCGGCAATGCGAACACAGCTCCTGCTCCGGTCATACAGGGACCGGACAGCCCTTAGCAAAGAGCCCCGGACCCCATACTCCCAGAGCACCCCCCAAAGGACACCACGAGGGACACGGTCGAATGCCTTCTCCAAATCCACAAAACACATGTGGACTGGTTGGGCATACTCCCATGAACCCTCGAGGACCCGATGAAGAGTATAGAGCTGGTCCAGTGTTCCACGACCAGGACGAAAACCACACTGCTCCTCCTGAATCCGAGGTTCGACTATCGGTCGGATTCTCCTCTCCAGTACCCTGGAATAGACCTTACCGGGAAGGCTGAGGAGTGTGATTCCCCTGTAATTGGAACACACCCTCCGGTCCCCCTTCTTATACAGAGGGACCACCACCCCGGTCTGCCATTCCACAGGTACTGTCCCCGACCGCCACGCGATGTTGCAGAGACGTGTCAGCCAAGACAGTCCCACAACATCCAGAGACTTGAGGTACTCGGGACGGATCTCGTCCACCCCCGGAGCCTTGCCACCGAGGAGCTTGCCAACCACCTCAGTGACTTCAGCCAGGGTGATGGACGAGTCCGCCTCTGGGTCCCCAGTTTCTGCTTCCTCCTCGGAAGACGTGACAGTGGGATTGAGGAGATCCTCAAAGTATTCCTTCCACCGCCCGACAACATCCCCAGTCGAAGTCAGCAGCTCTCCACCCGCACTGTAAACAGTGTTGGTGAAGCACTGCTTTCCCCTCCTGAGGCGTCGGACGGTTTGCCAGAATCTCTTTGAGGCCGTCCGATAGTCCTCCTCCATGGCCTCCCCGAACTCCTCCCAACCCCGAGTTTTTGCCTCTGTGACTGCCCGAGCCGCGGCACGCTTGGCCCGCCTGTACTCATCAGCTGCCTCAGGAGTCCCACGAGCCAACAAGGCTCGATAAGACTCCTTCTTCAGCTTGACGGCATCCCTTACTTCCGGTGTCCACCACCGGGTTCGGGGATTGCCGCCGCGACAAGCACCACAGACCTTACGACCACAGCTACGAGCAGCCGCATCGACAATAGAGGTGAAGAACATGGCCCACTCGGAGTCCATGTCTCCAACCTCCCCCGGGATCAGGGAGAAGCTCTCCCGGAGGTGTGAGTTGAAGACCCCCCTGACAGAGGGCTCCGCCAGACGTTCCCAGCAGACCCTCACAATGCGCTTGGGTCTGCCAGGTCTGTCCGGCTTCCTCCTCCGCCAGCGGATCCAACTCACCACCAGGTGGTGCTCTACAGCTCAGCCCCTCTCTTCACCCGAGTGTCCAAGACACGCAGTCGGTGGTCAGATGACACGACAACAAAGTCGATCATCGACCTCCGACCTAGAGTGTCCTGGTGCCACGTGCACCGATGGACACCCTTGTGCTCGAACATGGTGTTTGTTATGGAAAAGCTGTGACTAGCACAGAAGTCCAATAACAAAACACCGCTCGGGTTCAGATCGGGGAGGCCGTTCCTCCCAATCACGCCCCTCCAAGTGTCACTGTCATTACCCACATGGGCGTTGAAGTCCCCCAGGAGAACAACGGAGTCCCCGGTTGGTGCACTGTCTAGTACCCCTGCCAGGGACTCCAAGAAGGCCGGGTACTCTGCACTGCTGTTTGGCCCGTAGGCCGACACAACAGTGAGAGACCTGTCCCCGACCCGAAGGCGCAGGGACGCGACCCTCTCGTTCACCGGAGTGAACCCCAACACGCAGCGGCTGAGCTGTGGGGCAATGAGCAAGCCCACACCAGCTCGCCGCCGCTCCCCGCGGGCAACGCCAGAGAAATGGAGAGTCCAACCCCTCTCAAGAAGTTGGGTTCCAGAGCCCAAGCTGTGCGTGGAGGTGAGGCCGACTATATCTAGTCGGTAACGCTCAACCTCCCGCACAAGCTCAGGCTCCTTCCCCCTCAGCGAGGTGACATTCCATGTCCCCAGAGCTAGTCTCCATGTCCGGAGATCCGGTCGTCGAGGTCCCCGCCTTCGACTGCTGCCCGGATCTCTTTGCACCCGCCCCTCATGGCTCCTCCCGCAGGTGGTGGGTCCACGGGAGGACGGCCCCACGTCGTTCCTTCGGGCTGGGCCCGACCGGGCCCCGTGGGGAAAGGCCCGGCCACCAGGCGCTCGCTGGCGTGCACCCACCCCAGGCCTGGCTCCAGGGTGGGGCCCCGGTAACGCCAGTCCGGGCGACGTAACTGGCCTTGATCTTTGTCTGTTCATGTAGTCATCCCCAAAGTCAGGACACACACTCATGGAGAGGCCTCTTTCCAGTTTTATGGCCCCCGTCTATGGAACAGTCTGCCAGAGGAGGGCCGCAGAGAACATTCAGGTTTTTAAAAGCAGGCTCAAGACCCATCTTTTTAGCAGAGCTTTTGACTAGTATTTATCACTTTAGTTTATTTCTCTATTTATTTAGGCTTATTTAGGCTGGCTAGTGTGTTTATGTTGATATTTCAATTTCAATTTCAATTTAATATTTTATTTCATTCATTAAAACAAAACAATCCGCATAACTGCATACAGTATTACGGCTTTTGTACAATTTTTGTTAAGTGAATGAAAGGGCACAGAAGGAAGCAAAAGCTTATAATATCTGCCCCTCATCAACTCTGACTCTTATTCACTACATTATACAAAGTCAAACATAAATGTACAGCTACTTTACCAAAAAAAAAAAAAAAAACAACAACAAAAAACAAACAAAAAAACACACAAAATCATCCTGTCACATATCAGTTATATATCTTCTTAATAATGATAATTTCAAACTTTTCTTAAACATATAAATGGATTTGGATTCTTTAATATTACTTTCTAGGCTGTTCCAAAGACTGACTCCCTTGATTGAAATACATCTTTCCTTTGGTTTTGTTCTGAACACTGGTTTAGAAAATACATCAGTTCCTCTTAATTGATATCTATTTTCTCTCTTTCGAAATCTATTTTGCAACTTCTCTGGTAACACTTTTTGATGAGCTTTGTACATGGTTTTAAGAATGCCATATTCCACCAATTCGTTAAATTTCAACGTTTCTAACTGAATAAAAATTGGATTTGTATGTTCTCTATATCCACTTCCATTGATAACTCTAATAGCACGCTTCTGCAACAGAAAAACTGGTTCAATGTAGGTTTTACAAGCACTTCCCCACACGTCAATGCAATATGCCAAATATGGAACGATCAATGTGTTATACAATAAGAACAATGCATCTCTGTTGAGAGACTCTTTCACCTTGTGTAATACGGCTATGGTTTGTGATACTTTTGATCTTACTTGCTCTATGTGGGACTTCCACGTCAGCTGCTCATCAATCATAACTCCTAAAAAACGAAATGTACTTGTTCTTTCTATCTCTAATCCTTGTGTGAATAATCTTACCTCTAAATCTTTCTTCTTACAACTAAAGGACCATAAATTTAGTTTTGCTAATGTTTATAGATAGCTTGTTAGCATTGAACCATTTTAATATTTTTTGAAACTCATCTTCTACATTTTTTATAACCTCATTTATGTTTTTTCCTGAGTAAAATAATGTGGTATCATCAGCAAACAAGATGCAATTTAGTAATTTTGATACAGACATAATATCATTCACATAAAGGAGAAAAAGTACTGGCCCCAAGACCGAACCTTGGGGTACCCCACACGCTACTTGACGATGTTCTGATTTTATGTTGTTAATTTCCACAAATTGATAACGGTTCGTTAAGTAACTTGTGACCCATTTGTGTGGTACACCTCGTATACCATACTTGTATAACTTCTGTAATAATATTTCATGATCTAGAGTATCAAATGCTTTTTGAAGATCGACAAAGATACTAACTAAATATTGTTTCTTGTCCATGGCATTAGTGATTTCTTCAGCCAGGTCCATTAATGCTGTGGCGGTTGAATGATTGGAACGAAATCCATGTTGGTTCTGACTTAAAATTTTGTATTTTCCAATAAATTTATTTAATCTGCTAACAAATAGTTTCTCTAAAATTTTTGAGAACTGCGAAAGCAGTGATACAGGTCTATAATTTGAGAAATCATTTTTATTTCCTTTTTTAAAAAGTGGAATGACTCTGGCCACTTTCATGTGATCTGGAAATATTCCTGTGCTGAATGAAAGATTACATATATATGTGAAAGGCTCAATAACAACGTTTATCACTTTCTTGATCAATAACATATTAATATCAGTGTAATCATTAGATTTTTTATTTGGACAATTTTGAACAATTGTCAAGACTTCATTTGCCTGCACACTCTCCAAAAATATACTGTTTACATTATCAGCTATTGCTCCATCATTGTTGCTTTCTTTTGGGATATTGTTTGATAAATTTGGGCCAATGTTAGAAAAGTAATGATTAAATTCGTTAACAATTTCTTCTTTCCCAAAAATATCTACATTATTTTTTGTAAAATAGTTTGGAATATTTGAAGTTACCTTACCTTTTTGCAAGACCGTGTTTATTATACCCCATGTATTTTTTATATTGTTTTTGTTCTCATCCAATAATTTGGTGTAGTAATCTTTTTTTTGTCTTCTCATAATTGATACAAGCTTGTTTTTATATTTTTTATACCTAACTTCTGAATCTTTTGTTCTCAATTTGAGAAATCTTCTGTAAAGACAATTTTTCTTCCTACATGCGTTTTTCAATCCGTTTGTCATCCATGGATTAAGAGTATTTTTCTTATCGTGTGCACATATTTTTGTAATTTTGCAGTTTTTGTCATATAAATTGAGAAACGTTGTCATGAAAGCATTATAAGCACTGTTTAGATTATTTGTATATACATGATTCCAATTTTGTTTTTCAAGGTCTTCTCTGAAGGCCTCCAGAGCCTTACTAGATTTATCTCTTATTAGCATTGCTGTTACATCCTGCGCAAGCTCATCAAAACACAATTTTTCACAGATAATAAATACAGGAAGGTGATCGCTCACATCTGCCATAAAGATACCACTGATAATATCACCATGTATATTTGTATATATATTGTCTATGATAGTCACACTATGACCAGTAATACGAGTTGGTTTAGTTATCATCGGGCATAGACCAACTGTTTCCATATAATTCCGAAAGATATTTGCTGCTGCTTGATTTCCCAGGTCTATGTTAAAGTCACCACACAAAATAACTGATTTGTTAACGTCCTCAAACATTTCAAGGATCTGATCTGTAAATAAGTCAACACCAGCCCCAGGCGGTCTATACACACAACTAATTAATACGTTTTTCCCATTATCATTAATGATTTCTATGGTAATCAATTCCATCAAGTCACTCCCAGTTATCGTTTTTTGTTCAACCAGTTTACATTTTAGATTTACATCCACATAGAGGGCAACACCTCCTCCTTTTTTATTAACCCTGTTTATATAGAACATGTTATAACCATCAATCTGTACTTTATCAATATGTGTGTCCTTTAACCAACTTTCAGTGATAGCAATTACTTTGAAGGCGTGTTTAAAATGATTGAACAGCTCTTTAATTTTATCCAACTTATTTTTCAAACTTTGACTATTGAGGTGAATGATGGAAAGTGCTTTATCTGAGACCTTGTCTGTTCTGGTGTTAAACTGCTGAACTGTAAAATAATGACTTTCTCCAGGTGTTAATAACTTATGTGCGACATCAGATTCAATATCATAGATTTTATCTTCCTCATTTGTGTCAATATTAATGTCCATATAACTATTTAATGTGTTTTACGTCCACAACTGTGTGTATCCAACCTTACTTCTCCTTTGGTCCATGTTGACAGTCCTTCTCGGCCGTTATCTTCCTCTTTCAATGTCCGTTTTTATACTTCTCAAGTTCTTTCAAGTCCCTGATCATCCTTGATGCTCCATCGTTGTCTCTTATCCACACATTGCCATTACGTGTCCATGTCCCAGTTATTTTCCTCTGCTTTCTCAACAGTTGATATCCATGTTTTACTTATGTTTTATTTACTTGTTTAGCTTTGACTTATTTTATTTCTTTTAATAATTTTAGATTTGCCAGTGTTTCCTCTGAGGAGCCCTCTGCACCGGGAGCTGTGGTTGGCTGTGGCTCGTGGGCCCTGGAGGTTTGGTCTTGACCTCATCTCTTCTCTGGGCCCTGAGCTGGTGTCACTCCTGGAGCTCTGTCCTGATTGGAGCATAGGTCACTCCTGGAGCTCTGTCCTGATTGGAGCATAGGTCACTCCTGGAGCTCTGTCCTGATTGGAGCATAGGTCACTCCTGGAGCTCTGTCCTGATTGGAGCATAGGTCACTCCTGGAGCTCTGTCCTGATTGGAGCATAGGTCACTCCTGGAGCTCTGTCCTGATTGGAGCATAGGTCACTCCTGGAGCTCTGTCCTGATTGGAGCATAGGTCACTCCTGGAGCTCTGTCCTGATTGGAGCATAGGTCACTCCTGGAGCTCTGTCCTGATTGGAGCATAGGTCACTCCTGGAGCTCTGTCCTGATTGGAGCATAGGTCACTCCTGGAGCTGATCCTGTAGTGTTTCAAGAAATTACTGAGGTAAGAGAGAAAAAGTATTTGAGGAAAGTACTACTCAAGTAAGAGTAACTTAAAGAGTAACTGTCAGGACATAACTTCTGTTTTATAATTTTCCCACTTACTCACAATGGGAAGAGTAACCACAACATTTACTCGAGTACTGTTACTTCAATACAACTATTATTCAAGTAAAAGTACGCTGCTAGAAAATAACTATTTTTTTAAAGTTACTTATGGCCCATTCATGTTTTGTGTGATACTTGAACCTCGACATTTGAAACTTACCTGATGCTTTGTTAAATTACCGTCTGTTCTTGAGATACTGCAATTAACTCTGGAGATATGATTTTTGTGAGTGTGGCCCACCCCTGTGTAACACCATGTGACAAGAAAACACAGGTATTACTGTTTCATTTATAATAATAATGTTGTGTCTTTTTCTGTCTGTGCAGTTGGTGATTCTCTTGAACCTGAGACAGGTCTGTGTGATGCCAATTGTTCTGGTGAGAATTTAAAGTCATGATATTAAAACTTTCAAACTCCATTTTGATATTAAGGAATAGACTCAACTCAATACTGATTCTGATACCACAATGATAATAAAAACACTATTTATTAACACAATACAATCTGATTTTAACTTTAAATGGTACCTTCTTTAACTTTAACTTTAAATCAACTTTCTTTCATATTCCCAAATTTCCTAAGGTTTGTCTCCTGTGTGTGTTTTCATGTGTGTTGTGAGATTACCCTTTAGAGAAAATGATTTATCACAGACAGAACAGCTGTAAGGTTTGTCTCCTGTGTGAATTCTCAAGTGTCTTATTAAAATGCTTTTTAAGCCAAATTTCTTTTTACAAACTGAGCACTGGTGTTTCTTCCCTGCAGCTCGTTCGGCTGGTCCTGACACGTCCCCATTGTCCACAGTGGCTCTGGTCTCTGGTGCAGACTTGTGTTTGGGGGATAGACTTGAGTTTGGTGCAGTGGTGCTTTTGTCTCTGCTCTGGACTTGGTTGTAGTTGTCTCCATCTGCCTCTGTCTCCATCTGTGCAGCTGAAGAGCTGATTGGAGCACTCCAGTCTTCATCACTGTCAGTGTCAGAAGAGTGCTCCGTGTCTCCCTCAGTCTCAGGGTGGACATGTGTCTGTGAGCTGATGTCCTCTCCCTGTGTGTCCTCTCTGTGGACATGTGTCTGTGAGCTGATGTCCTCTCCCTGTGTGTCCTCTCTGTGGACATGTGTCTCTGAGTTGGCGTCCTCTCTGTGATCACGTTCTTTTCGTTGAAGCAGTGAGGACTCTTCTGTCTTCACACAGCCATCATTGGACTCAGGGACAGACCTGAAGAAAATAAAATCTACATGAATCAAAAACAGTTTGGAACAATTGTCCTCTGAGGAGACGTCAGTGTCTGTGTCTGCATAAAGTATTCTTATGTATAAAACCTGCTAACCCTGTTCATGCGATTCAATTAGCACTTTATACTTCTGGCTGTTCTTAAATGTCCCTGAATTCAGATGCATTTCTAATCTGATCATATTTTATAATAAATTGTGTTGAAAGTGATGGGACTCACACTTGCAGCTCCTCTTCCTCCTGTTTGTCGTGCTGTTCTTCTGGCTCCTCTTTAATCTGTGGAGTCTCTGGGATTTCCTGTTTCAGAGTGAGACCAGGACTCAGAGAGGACATGTGGACACCTGCAGGAGACAATGAGCAAACAAAGATGATAATTACTTACACAAACATATGTATTATTTGTCTATAAAGTTGTACATTTAGTCCAAATCCAAACTTTTTGAGATCAGGATTGTGTCGTCACACAGAATATTTATGACTGAGGAGTCCGTGGACGCCTACCCCGTGCGTCCTGTGCGGAAGAAATTTGGGCACCCTAAATAAGGCCTTGCTCCACTTTCGCAAGACGCACATGGCCAGGAGGGTGCTGCTGCTGTGTAAAAGGTGCGGGACGTCGTGTGCAAAGGTGGCCAACTTGGCAGGCCATGTGGCTGTGTGCGGGGCGAAGCGGGGCCCATCGCCTAGGGGAGGCGATAAACGGTGCAGCCATTGCACCAAGACGTTCAGGAGCCAGAGGGGACTGTCGCAGCACCGGCTGAGGGCCCACCTGGAGGAGTATATGGAGGGAATAAGGCAGGAGCCGGGCCACTTGGGAGGAGAACGCAGCAGGGCGGCAGAGGCTAGGGAGGAGACGATGAGGAGGGAGCTGGGGCGAATCTTTGAAGAGGAGCCTGAGCCGTTGGAGGAGCCTCACGATGGCCCGGGTTTGTTTATGGAGAGGAGCGGCCAGGGGAGGATACTGACGGCGAAGGAAGTGAACATTGAAGCCTTGGCCTTCGTCAAGAGGATACGGAGGAGGATGGGGCTAAGGGGTTGGAAGCCGACGAGCCGCTCTCACCGCCAGGGAGGGAGGAGGGCCGGCTACCGCCGCCTACAGATATTTTGGGGGAAGGACAGGAAGAGAGCGGCTGAGATGGTCCTGGAGGGAGAGTCAGAGGGGTGCACCATTCCCATCAGCGAGGTGACGGCCCACTACAAGGGGATATGGGGGAGGAGCATCGCCGTGACATCGCTGGGAGGGTTCGGACACTTGCCACTGGCAGATAACGCACCCCTGAGGATCCCGGTGACTGCCGAGGAGGTAAGTTTGAGAGTTTAATTAATGGTTAATTAGGAAGGTGAATGATTAAACGATACGAAGTAAGAGAGTAGAATCAATGATTATGTTTGGTAAGATTCACATGTAGACCCTGTTAATGGAAATATAAGTTTTATTTGGGAGAGTTCATCAGAATTGACATTTATTCTTGAATAAATGCAAGAACCAGAGACTGGTTTGTTACCCCGGCTGTAATTAGTTGGAAAAATGATGTTGTAAGAGCAGTTATAAGGTTAATTATGATGAGTTGCTGAAAATCTATAGTTAAGTTATCTATGTACGCTGAGGATAGTTGAAGAAGTTTATTAAGAATCGTATAGATAAGATTAATGAGTAATAGAAACCTAATAATAATTTTGAGCCGACGTTATAATTGTTCATAGGTCGTACTTTATTGGTAATGGTGCAGGGTTAGTAAAAGAGCTACTAAAGCTTCGTGAGACTCATCCAGTTTACGTTCATAATATCAATACATGTTACTCAGAGGAGTATGTGAAGTACGTGTATAGAAAGTTGTACAAAGAGGACCATAACATTTTGGAGATAGGATGAATTGAAATCATATAGAGTTTATACTGATAAGAGTATTAATCTATTAATGATACATGTTAACTTAACTGTGGGTGTGATGTCATCAATTTTGGAGATAGAATCAGAGGAGTGAAATGTAGTTCTAGTCATTGCATTGGGCTCAGTTGTAGTAAAGATTAATTCAGCTTGTAACTAAAGGTTTCTTTTGAATTTACAGGTCCAGGCCACACTGGGCAAAATGAACAAGAGAAGCAGTCCCGGGCCGGACGGCATACGGCGGTGTCATCTCACTCTGGTGGACCCCATGGGGACGACGATGGCGGCCATGTTCAACCAGTGGTTGGCCAGCGGGGTGGTGCCCCGGGTGGTGAAGAAGAGCCGGACCACTCTGATCAAGAAGTCAGGGGGAGGGGATGGCTCGGACATCAGAAACTGGCGCCCCCTGACATTGAGTTCAGTACTGCTGCGCCTATTCTCCCACTTGGTGGCAAAAAGATTAATGGAGGCCTGCCCGGTGCACCCCAGACAGAGGGGGTTCATAGAGGGACCGGGGGCCTCCGAAAATATCACCGTTCTGGATGGGCTGATAAGAAACAGCAAAAAGAATAAGGCGAACTTGGCTGTGGTATTTGTGGATTTAGAAAAGGCCTTCGATACCGTCCCCCATGGCCTAATAAAGGAGACATTGATGAGGAGGCAGGTGAGCCCGAGGACCGTGAGGCTCATCACTAGTGCGTATTCCGGTGCACGCACTACGGTGACGTCGGCGGGTTGCCCCTCACCTCCCATAGAGATCAGGGTGGGGGTGAAGCAGGGGGACCCCCTTTCACCTTTGTTATTCAACCTGTCACTGGATCCCCTCCTTTATGCCCTGGATAGGTACGGGGAAGGCCTGGAGTTTGGGCAGGACCAGCACGTCACCTCAATGGCCTACGCGGATGACCTGGTGCTGGTGAGTGGCAGCTATGAGGGGATGGTGAGGAATCTACTCATCTTGGAAGCCTTCACAAAGAACTGGACTGGCGGCGAACCCCACCAAGTGCACAGGGGTCTGTCTAACGAAAGAGGGAAGAAGGATGGTACTGAACGGTGGACCGCAGTGGAGGATAGGGGGGAAGCCGATAAGGTGGTTGACGGAGAGGGAGACGACAAGGTACTTGGGTGTGGACATAAGTCCTTGGACAGGGGTGTGTCCAACAAGGGTCTTGCCAGTCCTGGACGAAATGATAGAGCGGGTGACCCGGGCGCACCTGAAACCCACACAGCGGCTGCAGATGACCAGAACTTATTTAATACCGAGGGTGCAGTACGCTATGGACTATTCGGGGTCCAAGGCCTGCGACCTCAAAGAGGTGGATGTCAGGGTGAGGAGGGCCGTGAAAGGGTGGCTCCATTTGGAGCCCTACACCACAGATGGTTTACTGTACTCCAGCTTTGCGGACGGAGGCCTGGGTCTGCCAAAGTTGGAGACACAGATCCCCGCAACCAGACTGAGGAGGCTATTAAAAATGTTGGCCTCTCCGGATGCCCTAACCAACGAGGTGGCCCGGATGACGGGACTGGAGCAGCAGGTAAGAACCAGACTGTGTCTAAGCTGGTTGAGAATGCAGTAAAGTATAACGTGTTAATGAGAGTAGGAGGGCGTGGGATAATGGTTCCACTGAAATGCTGAGTCCAGAAGGTGTGTGAGTGGAGACGGTAACTTAGAATGAATCTATGTACTAATTTAATTTGTTTAGTACTAATTGTTTTTGGTGATGTGTTATAATGATGATTTGTGTTCAATTACACATAAATTTAATTATTGTTGCTGAGATCTTCTTGTAATGTCATTACCTACTGATGCATTCACCAGTTACTGTGGATGTCCTAATAGGGTCAGACTTATGAAAGTTGGGACAGAAAACCAGGATGGTGCAAGGGTAGAATCTACAACTATATTAGAATGGACACTGTATAAGGCTAAACTAAACGGAGTCAATCCGGGCGCCGGAAATCGCATTCAGGAGGGAAGCACAAGACGCGAAAAACCTAAAGTTACTTGGGGGCAGCGTACAAGGCACCGCCAATGTAGATCGTATCATAAGTTGATGAAATATAGTTGAATTACTTCCATGTGTGGGGCTGTGAGGGTGGTTGCACACAGAAAGTCAATTTTGTAGCAGTCAAGTCACGGGAACGCGCATTTGCTCCGGAGCCTGGAGCTCAGACCGGGCGGGGCTCAACCGCTCTCACCGCTCAGAAGCGTCTAAACTCGGGCACCCGCTCCGACCGCTCCGCGCCAGACAGAAGTCAGAACGACACTAGAAACATAGCAAATTTAACTAAAATACATCATTTTAACTAGACAAGGTTGTCTGAAGATGTGAGACACATGCAAGCACCAGTTTCAAGTCCAACTTATTGTACGTGTCACAATTCATACGAGAACGCGCATTTGCTCCGATTCATGGAGCTCAGACCGGGCGGGGCTACAACACTCTCTCCGCTCAGAGGCGTCCAAACTCGGGCATTCACTACGACCACATAGCACGCCGGCAGAGGTCAAAGCGTCACTTTAAAGTGTAGTAATATCTCACAATACATCACTTAAAAACTAGAGTAATACTTACCTGAAGATGTGAGGCACGTATAAGTACCAGCCTCAAAGTTAAAACTCGTTTTACACGTCGCTGAGAATACGGGAACGCGCATTTGCTCCGAATTATGGAATTCAGACCGGGAGGGGCTCAAACATTCTCACCGCTCAGAAGCGCTAAAGTTCAGTTATATATTTCAACTAAACCGCATACTCACGGCGGTCAACATCGTGTAAAAGTATAGTGGTTACGCACTACATTTAATAATACGGTGTACACAACTATACGTACCTAAAGATGTGAAGTACAAAAAGAAGCCAGTTCTGGGTCAAACTCATAATACATGTCACTGATTGAATAAAACAATGTCTAACTAGTGTCTTAAATTAAGAAAATACGGGGAACTATGGTTAGTTTCGCCTATGGGTTAAGCAGGCACAAGTCATGCAAACACAGCAGCCAATGACCCAGAGGAGCCCAGACCAGTTTGACGCAGTACGGAGCGCAAACGTTCTGTCTACAGAAAAAGGTCATTTTCTTCTTGATTAGCAGATTGTGTTATGTATCACAGTGAAATTAGTTGCATAATCAGAAGCGTATGTTCGATGTCAAGTTTGACCACGGATTACTCAATCCCTAACAGTCAAAGTGCGTTAGAGTTGAGAGCCACTAGCCTCAGCACACACGAGGTCAGGCTGAGGCCTAGTCCGGAACATTAGGAAATAAGAGAAGTTAGAAAAGGTTGATACACTACCGCATCCTACCTAACTGTCTCGGATTGATTATGCATTAATGTGAATCGGATAAGTTAATAATGCACATTTGACAAGATTATCTAATTGGCACAGAGACGGCTAGTGCGTCGAAGCTAACGGGCTAGCCACAACAGGCTACAATTAGGGGCTACCTCCTCCGACCTCCGTACATCAAAAGGAAGTAATGCAATGAAGTAATAATCAGTGAGAAGAGAGTGGTCAATGAGAGCTACTAATGATGTTTGATTTGCCCACAGGTGGAGGGAGCCGGTCAAGGCATGAAGAGGCAAATTGGTCAAGTTTTGGCTCACACCCAGTGAGAGCGAGGAGAAGGCCACAACCAGAAGGCAGCTAGACCAGTGAGTTCAGCCCTAAAACAACACCGACAATCAAAGCAGAATGGACCAGGGAGAATCGACTCCACTGGTGCTGAGGGCTCTATAAGCAGCACACTAAGAAGAGCCATACTGCATTACAAAAGGACACACGTGGCCAGGAGAGTGCTAGGTGGCCAATTAATAGGATAAAATGTGAGAGGAGAGCCCATCCCAACGACTAAGGAGGGCACCAGACACCAATGGACAGCTGATGACCTGCCCTTGAGGGATCCTGCGACTACCGAAGAGGTCAGTTTGTGTGTCTACTAATTGGACAGTTGAGACAGTGTACTGCTAAGAGCTATGAAGATGAAAAAGGCAGGAAATTAATTGTAATTGGCAAAATACTCATGTAGATGTTGATAATAGTAACTACAGAACGTGATTGGGAACGTACTACTGATTGATCATTATATTATTAGAAACAAATGTAAAATAAATCAGAACCTGGTTGTAGCTAAGGATAAAGGGAGACCGGACAATGAATGATGAAGGGCTAAACGTAAGAAGGTAGAATAATTGATTATAGATGGTGAAGTTATCATGTAGACGTCGTAGATGGTAGCATAAAATAAATTAGGGAGAGTACATCAGGATAGAATATTTTCCTGAGTAGATGCAAAATTCAGGGGCCGGTCATTACCCAAGATGAGATTAATTTGGAGAAAGTATGCAGCGGGAGTAGTATTTAGGTTTACTAAGGTGAGTTGGTGTAAAAACTATATATAAAATATCTATGTGCATGGAGGAAAATTGATGAACTATTAAGAACCGTAAAGATAAGATTTATAAAATATTAAAAACCTAATAATAATTTTAAGCCGACGTTCTAATTGTTCATAGGTCATACTTAGTTGGTAATGGTATAAGGTTAGTAAAAGAGCTACTAAAGCTTAGTGAGAATCATCCAGTTTACATTCGTAATCAATACCTGTTACTCAGAGGAGTATGAGAAGTACATGTATCGAAAGTTATACGAAGGGGACCTTATAATTTGGAAATTGGATGGATTAAAAATCTACAGTGTTTACTGATTAGAGTATTAGTCAATTAGCGTTAGATGTTAATTTAATAGTGGGTGTGATGTCATCGATTTAGAGATTGAATCAGAGGAGTGAATTGTAATTCAAGTCGTTACATTAGGCTCAGTGGTAGTGAAGATTATTTCAGCTTGTATCTAAAAGGTTTCTGTGAATTTATAGGTCCAGGCCACACTGGGCAAGATGAAACAGAGCAGCAGTCCAGGCCGGACGGCGTGGGGAGGTGCCATCTTACTCTGATCGACCCCATGGGCGCAAAGAAGACGTCAGCATTCAATCAGTGGATAGCCAGCGGGGTGGTTCCAAGAGTGGTGAAGAATAGCCGGACAACCCTAATCAAGAAATCCGGGGGAGGGGATAGTTCGGACATCCAGAACTGGTGACCCCTGACTCTGAGTTCAGTGCTACTACACCTCTTTTCACATTTGGTGACTAAGGACCGACGGAGGCCTGCCCGGTGCACCCGAGACAGAGGGGATTCATAGAAGGACCGGGGACCTCCGAAAACATCACAGTTCTGGACGGGCTGATTAAAAACAGTAAAAAGAATAAGGCAAACTTGGCGGTGGTGTTTATAGACTTGGAGAAGGCCTTTGACACCGTCCCTCACGGCCTCATAAAGGAGACTGAAGAGGAGGCGGGTGAGCCCGATGACTGTGAGGCTCATCGCCGATGCGTACTCGGGGTCACGTACCACGGTGATGTCGGCAGGTCGCCCCTCTCCTCCTATAGAGATCAGGATGGGGGTGAAGCAGGGGGACCCTCTTTCACCATTGTTGTTCAATCTGTCGCTGGATCCCCTCCTTTATGCCCTGGACAAGTACGGGGAAGGCCTGGAGTTTGGGCAGGACCAGAGCGTCACCTCCATGGCCTATGCCGACGATCTGGTGCTTGTAAGTAGCGGCTATGAAGGGATGGCGAGGAATCTGCTGATCCCGGAGGCCTTCACTGAAAGGACTGGACTTGCGGCGAACCCCGCCAAATGTACCGGGTTCTGCCTGATGAAGGAGGGGAGAAGAATGGTACTGAACGGTGGACCGTAGTGGAGGATAAGGGGGAAGCCGGTCAAGTGGTTGACGGAGAGGGAGACAGCGAGGTACCTGGGGGTG
This sequence comes from Periophthalmus magnuspinnatus, assembly GCF_009829125.3. NCBI lineage: Eukaryota > Metazoa > Chordata > Actinopteri > Gobiiformes > Gobiidae > Periophthalmus > Periophthalmus magnuspinnatus. The sequence goes on from NW_022986785.1 coordinate 102,694, forward strand.
GACGGGCTTTTTAAAGTATTGCAATTTAACTAATATACATCGATAAGTAAGGCATCATCTACCTGAAGATGTGAGGCACTAACAAGCACCAGCATCAAAGTTAAACTAGCTTTACACGAAACCATTCGTACGAGAACGTGCATTTGCTCCGAATGCTGGAGCTCAGACAGCGGGGAGCCCGAGCACGCTATCCGCTCAGAAGCGTCGTAACTCGGACACCCACCCTCGACAACTCCGTACTCCACGGAGGTCAAATATCACTTTTAAAGCATAGTAATTTACATTTCACTGTAATACATTACATCATTACAAGTACACCTACCTGAATGTGAGAGGCATTGAAACATATTGTCATTTTTACACTTAATACTTAAACTTTTTACATTTTAGTTACATATATCCATGGATACATACATATGTGCGCGCTGCTGTGAGTGTGGAGTTACGTCTGGAGTTGCGTGTTTATTTCCGTGTATTTTTTGAGTTTCGTGCATTTTTTGAGTATGAGAAGACAAATAGAGGTTTTGTTATCCGTTGGTGGATGAATGTGAGCGTGAATGTAAGCGTTGGTGACATTTTAGTTACACATATCCATGTATATATACACATATTAGACCCGTGCTGTGCCTTGGAAGTAACCGTTACACTGACCGTTGTCACAGTAACAGTCACTAGCTACAAAGGCTAAACAACAAATTCACCCTTTTTACCCCACACAGACACACTTTACAATAAAAATAAAGGAATTACTCACAGTTCAGACGGAAGACCACCACTGGAAGACACCTACCGCCACCGGACAAACAGGGCTCCACCGCGCTCCATCACCAGGCCACACAGCTCGGTCCTCAGCTCCCGCAGCTCGGTCCTCTTCATGGACATCCGGTGGAAACGCTTACATTCAGGCAGGTCAGTGGTACTGGCAAAAAGCTCCAGCCTCAGCGTCCAAGATGCCACAGCAGAGGTGAGGGACATCCTGCTGGCCGAGGCCATGGAGCTGAGCGGAGCGGAGGAGAGGAATCTGAGCGACGAAAGCCTCAGGGCGGCCTCCGCCATCGTCAACTCCATCACGGACAAGCTCAGCCCCATCGAGTCTGAGACCAGAGGGTTTTACATTTTCGCAGAGAAGGACGGCTACTGCTTCACCCGCCGGCCATGTCTGACAGGACTGGTCAATAGGGTGAAATCTTTCTTCACGTTATGCCGCGCTAAAACTGTCCTCCGAGATTCACTGTGTTGCCTCTGCAGGAGCCCTGGTGCTCGTCCTGGAGTGTCCCCAGAGGAGGTGATGGAGCAGGCCTCTCCTCTTCTGGAGGAGCTTGTCCATGTGGAGGGGGACGTGTACGAAACTCTGGCCCAGTCCATCAGCCAGGGAGTGCGCCGCGCCATCTTCAAGACTTAAACAGTGACGTCTAATACAAGAGCGGGTCCACAGCCCCCTTGATAGACCCAGGAGGTCTATCAAGGGGGTTATTTATTTATTTATTTATTTATTTATGTATTTATTTATTTATTTATTTATTTCGGACAGTGCATGTTGACCAACAGTAACTGTTTAACATGCCAGAATTAGCCGAGATTAGATTAGTTGAGTATATAAATAAAGACATAATCAGAATCAGAATCAGACTTTTATTGCCATAGTCTGTGAACACAGTTCACAAACTAGGAACTTGCTTCGGTGAAAAAGTGCAACATAAACACACTGAATAAATACAAATACAAATAAGGGCATGCACAAAGTTAAAAAGATATGCTTAAAAAATCAAATGAAATACTTAAAGGGAGAAAATATATACAACAGCAGCATCAGAACAACAGTGCAAACATGGCTTATTAAAGTGACCGGTGTTATAAAGTGTCCCTTTTTGTTGTTCTGATAGTTAAGAGCTCTTCACGGGTGTAAGAACACGCAGACACAGAAAAAACACACAAAACCACACAGCGCACCAAATCACCAGGGCGACCGTACGTGGCGCCATCTTGGATACATGTTGATAGGTTCACAACCTATATTACAGTTCAAAAGAGAACAGAAGACAAGAGAGATTATTTTGTCTCAATATTGAGGAGAAAGAGCTGAGAGGCAAAAACCCCAGTTACAAACCACCACCCTCTCTGGGGCCCAGACCGTCTTTCACCTCTTTTATTAAAGTTAGGGAACCCTAGTTACATACACATCTGAAGGGGGGGGCATATACTTTGCAAGCAGTGTAAAAACATATGAGGAAATTCACAGAGAAATATATTCTGTTTTTGCATTTCCACAAGGTCACTCTTTCCCTTCGCACAAAACATCCCATGATGTTTCTGTTTCAGTTTCACAGTGACCTTCTTCCTGTGGGATCCTGCACTTTCAAAAGACATTTTCTGCAAGACTCAAGAACAAACATTAGTGCAGATTACATAGTTTACATAGTTGAATATAATGACTAAATAAAGTAGTGAACTGACTATAACTAATAGTAACAACTAAATAAAGAGTGAACATTACATTACAGTACCTTTAAAATGAACAGTGAGATAACATAATATACTTGAATATATATTTTGAATCCATCATTATGTTTTAGTAGCTGTCCACTGCAGTGACCGCTATGCACCAGAGGGTTAATCTTATTTATCTTTATAATTACTTTATTGTTTTGTTTTACTTATTTAATTTTATGGTGCTTATGTTAAATGTTGAACAAGGTGCATTTTTTTTTTCTTTTCGTGTAATATTTCTTGTCACATTCTAGATGGAGGAGTCAGTTTAAGCTACCTCTGGTGCCCTTTGAGGGACAGGTTATGGGACATGTGGGGGGATTGGGCATCGCGCACTCCGTTTGGGGGAATGCTTCTGCGATTTGTTCATGTTTTTTAAGTTGTTCTGTGTGTTTTATAGCGACATCTCCAACCAGCTTTCTTTTACATCACTCTGTCTACAAAATGTCTGGATACGTCTTTATGATAACCCATGTTTATATACTTAGATTTAATATCATGCTGTCTTCAGTAGGAAAGGACCTCCGATTTACCAGTTTTAACTGTAAAGGGCTCAATAATCCCATTAAACGTAGTAAAGTACTGCACCACCTACAGCAGCTGGGGGCTCAGATCATCTTTCTACAGGAAACCCATCTTAGGAACCGGGATCATTTGAAGCTGAGGAAGAGCTGGGTGGGCCAAGTCTATCATTCTTCATTCTCCAGCAAGGCTAGAGGTACAGCCATTCTCTTGCACAAATCTGTTTGTTTTGTTTCCCATCAAATAATCTCAGATCCTAATGGCAGGTATGTTATTGTCACTGGTCTGCTTCAGGACCTACATGTTGCGTTGGTCAATGTTTATGCACCCAACTGTGACGATGAGTGTTTTTTCAAACGTTTATTTTCCACCCTACCAGATATGTCAGCCTATCATTTAATATTAGGTAGGGACTTTAACTGTTGGCTTGACCCTGTTCTGGATCGTTCTTCAGCAAAACCAGCTGTACCTTCACGGTCTGCAAAAACAATTCAGTCTCTCATGCAAGAATTTGCAGTGTCTGACGTGTGGCGTTTTTTAACCCCTCAAAACAGGAATATTCATTCTTTTCATCTGTACACAACACATCTACGCGTATCGATTTATTTTTAGTTGATAATCGGTTACTTTCATTTATATCTATGTGTAGATATGATGCCTTCGTTCTTTCTGATCATGCTCCTCTTCTGATGGACATTAAATTTAGCACCTCACTATCTGAACGGCCACTTTGGAGGCTTAATGTACGTTTATTGTCCAATGACAACTTTGTTAATTTTATCTCTGGGCAGATTGACTTTTTTTTTGAGCACCAACAGAACCCCAGGGGTGTCTGCTTCCCTTCTCTGGGAATCCCTAAAGGCTTTTATTAGAGGGGAGATCATTTCTTACATACATTATGAGAGTAAATTGAGACGTGAAAAGTTGAATAACTTGAGACAACAAATCAAGCAATTAGATACGCTATTTGCAATTTCATCTAGCCCAAATATCTACAAAGAACGCCTTCTACTCCAAGCGGAGTTTGATTCTCTCATGACTCATCGAGCTACTGAACTCCTGCTTCAATCTAATGCCCAGTTTTTTGAACATGGTGATAAGGCCGGTAAATTATTGGCACATCAGATATGACAGGTGACTTCTTCTCGTCAAATTTCCAAAATTCGGACTACTCAGGGTGTAACTACAGCCGATCCCTCACAGATCAACCAAGCTTTCAAAGCATATTATATGTCACTATATGCATCTGAAACTACGCCTACAGATGAAGACTGTTTTTTTTTACCATTAAATATCCCTACTTCAGGACACTGCTAATAAATTAGGAAAGTCCATTACCTTACTGGAACTTGGATCAGCGATACAGTCCCTTCAAGGTGGGAAGTGCCCAGGCCCTGATGGGTACCCATCTGAGTTTTATAAAAAGTTTAAAGACAAACTTGTCCCATTGTTACTGGACGTGTATAATGAGTCCTTTGCACAAGGTGTGTTACCTCATACACCAAATCAAGCCACCATTTCGCTTCTCCTAAAGAAGGGAAAAGACTGGTTTTATTCAAAATAGACACTCTTTCTCCAATTTAAGGAGACTTTTCAATATAATTTACAACCCTTCCCAGAGTAAATCACAGGAAGCCTTAATTTCCCTGGATGCCGAAAAGGCCTTTGACCGGGTGGAGTGGTCGTACTTGTTTCACACGGTTAAAAGATTTGGTCTGGGTCATAATTTTTTTTACCTGGATTAAGCTTCTTTACTCTAACCCCTTAGCTTCCATTAAGACTAATCATTCACGCTCTGCATACTTTTCGCTGCAACGCTCCACTAGACAGGGGTGTCCTCTTAGTCCACTGCTCTTTGCTTTGGCTATTGAGCCCTTGGCTATCGCTATTCGCACCAACCCAGAAGTCAGAGGCATACATAGGTATGGTCTGGAGGCGAAGGTTTCACTATATGCAGATGATCTTCTTTTATATGTCTCAGATGTAACTACGTCAGTACCTGTGGTTTTGCGTCTACTTTCAGTCTTTGGACAGTTATCCGGATACAAACTTAAGTAAAAGTGAGCTCTTTTTATTAAACTCTCCACTTAATGCTCCACAAGGGTTACCTTTTAAAATGGCACAGGATAGTTTTTTATATCTTGGAATTCAGATTACGCGCAAACCAGAAGACTTGTTTAAAGCGAACTTCTCTCCCCTGTTGTTGAAAATGAAGGAGGATTTTGAACGATGGTCTTTACTTAAATTGTCCTTTAGTGGCACGTATTAACTGTGTTAAAATGAATGTCTTGCCTCGCTTCCTGTATTTATTCCAGTGCATTCCCCTTTTTCTGCCCAGCTCCTTTTTCTCTCAGGTAGATTCACTCGTGGCCGAATTTCTTTGGGATAAGAAAGTTTCTCGAATATCTAAGCAGTATCTACAAAGGCCAAAAATATCGGGTGGGATGGCCTTACCAAATTTTAGGTATTACTATTGGGCCTCCAATATAAGACTTTTTAAATATTGGCTTCAATCTGAAACAGCTCCCCTATTAGATTGGTTAGTTATGGAAAAGAACTCTGTAAAACCAGTGTCCCTTGCTGCACTGTTATATTCACCCATACAATCCCCTACTAAAAAGTACTCAAGGAACCATATTATTAAAATATCTCTCAAGATTTGGATTCAATTCAGACGTTACTTTGGTTTGCAAATTTTTTCACACAATGCCCCTTTAGCAGCTAATCATTTCTTCCCTCCTTCTCTTGTTGATAAATCCTTTTTGAATTGGTCAAGTCTTGGAATACGGACTTTTAAGGATTTGTTTGTTAAGATATTTGCGTCTTTTCAGCAGCTATCTGTAAAATTCTCTCTCCCAAAACAACAGTTTTTCAGATACCTGCAGGTTCGCAGTTTCGTTAATAGCAATTTCCCTTCACTTCCCAACTTACCCGAAGATTCTGCTATTGATTCTTTGCTTTTACCCACTTCTCCCTTGAAAGGGTCTATTTCGTCTATAATCAGATATCAGTTATTCAAATCAAATCAATCAAATCAAACTTTATTTATATAGCACTTTTTCATACAAAAAAAAAGTAACACAAAGTGCTTTACAAAGCATTAAAATCAGTCCCACCCACCAAACCCACCCAGCCACCCGACAGCCCAACAACCCAACCCCAACACATCAATAAACACAACCAAACAACCCCCCACCCCAACACACACTCCCACCCCCCACCCCAACACACACTCCCACCCCCCACCTCAACACATGTTAAAATACCTCAGTTTCATTTAAAATATGTTTAAGTGGAACAGGCTGGATAAAGATGAACCAGATGAGAGAGAGAGAACCACCAGAGGAACCATCTGCACCAGGAACAGGGTCACCCACAGCCACAGGACACCAGCCCAGGGCCCAGAGAAGAGATGAGGTCAAGACCAAACCTCCAGGGCCCACGAGCCAGGGCCCAGCAGCCACAGCCAACCACAGCTCCCGGTGCAGAGGGCTCCTCAGAGGAAACACTGGCAAATCTAAAATTATTAAAAGAAATAAAATAAGTCAAAGCTAAACAAGTAAATAAAACATAAATAAAACATAAACACACTAGCCAGCCTAAATAAGACTAAATAAATAGAGAAATAAACTAAAGTGATAAATACTAGTCAAAAGCTCTGCTAAAAAGATGGGTCTTGAGCCTGCTTTTAAAAACCTGAATGTTCTCTGCGGCCCTGAGGTCCTCCGGCAGGCTGTTCCATAGACGGGGGCCATAAAACTGGAAAGAGGCCTCTCCATGAGTGTGTGTCCTGACTTTGGGGATGACTAGGAGCCTGCTGCCGGAGGAGCGCAGGGGCCGCGAGGGTTCATAGGATATAAAAGCAGTTCTGTAAGATAAGAAGGCCCAAGACCATTAAGACATTTAAAAACCAGTAAAAGAACTTTAAAATCCATCCTGAAACACACAGGGAGCCAATGCAGGGATTCTAAAACCGGTGTAATGTGGCCCCGCCCCCTGGTCTTAGTCAGGACACGTGCTGCTGAATTTTGTAATAATTGTAGACCTGAAATCGCCTTTTTGGGAAGACCAGAGAGCAGGGCATTACAGTAATCTATACGACTGGTGATAAAAGCATCAGCGTCTCTGTGTTGGCCCGAGAGAGAATGGGACGGACTCTGGATATGTTTTTCAAATGGTAAAAAACAATTTTTGTGATGTTTTTAATGTGTGGAATAAAAGTCAGCTCAGAGTCAAAAATAACGCCCAGGTTTCTTACTTGTGATGATGGATTAAAAGACTGTGACTGTAATTCGGGTAAAAGTTTCTCTCTCTGGGCCTCAGGACCGATGATTAAAACCTCAGTTTTGTCCTGGTTAAGCTGGAGGAAGTTTTCTGCCATCCAGGATTTGATGTCTAAAATACAGTTAAAAAGAGCATCCACTGGGCTGGTGTCATCAGGAGACATGGAGATGTAAAGCTGTGTATCATCTGCATAGCTGTGGAAGCTGATTCCATGTCTCCTGATGACATCACCAAGAGGGAGCATGTACAGGTTAAAAAGTATAGGACCTAAAATGGAACCCTGGGGCACACCACATGTGATTTTATGAACCTGAGAGGAGTAGGTGTCTAAGCTTACCATAAATGTTCTGTCTGTGAGGTAGGAAGTAAACCATTTGTGTACAGAACCAGAGAGGCCGACCAGGTGTTTGAGTCTGTTTAAAAGAATAGTGTGGTCTACTGTATCAAAGGCAGCGCTTAGATCCAGTAGAACCAACACTGTCACCTGTTTAGAATCATAATTTAGTCTAAAATCATTTAAAATCTTTGTCAAGGCTGTCTCTGTACTGTGGTTTACTCTAAAACCAGACTGACATTCTTCAAGAATGTTCTGTGTGTTTAAAAAATAATTAAGCTGGGTAAAAACAAGTTTTTCTAAAATTTTGCTTAAAAATGGTAAGTTAGACACTGGTCTGTAATTGTTAAAATCATTAAAATCTAAATTGCTCTTCTTCAGCAGGGGCCTCACCACTGCAGCTTTAAAGGCAGTGGGAAAGACCCCTGTCTGAAGAGAGTAGTTCATCATGTTTAAAAGCTCGTCTCTAAAAGATTCATAAAATGACTTGAAGAACCGTGTTGGAATGGGGTCAACAAGACATGTGGTGGGTCTCACTGAGGAGAAAACTTCATCAAGCCTCTCAGCATTAACCAGGACAAAGCTGTCCAGTGTTTCCTCTGGTAAAGACAAACAATCAGATGTGTTAAAAACAGTGGTTTGGTTAGATAAAATGTCACATCTGATTTTGTTTATCTTTCCCATGAAGTGGTCTGCAAACTGCTCACAAAGGGAGTCAGTGGGAGGGAGTTTGGAGTTGTTAAGAACAGGGTTAGTGAGATGGTCGATAGTGGAGAAAAGAATTTTGGGGTTGTTTTTATTGTTTGTGATTAGTTTGGAGAAGTATGAGTTTCTATTGTTTCTGATGGCGTTATTATATGTTTTTAGATGTTGGGTGTACATTTGAAAGTTAATTGTGATTTTGTTTTTCCTCCATTTTCTTTCTGCCCTTCTGCAGTTTCGTTTAAGTTGTTTTATTGATTCAGTTTTCCATGGTGCTGCAGGTTCGCTCAAATTCTCTTGACTCAGTGAGGGCCCTTTGGGAGGGAGATCTTGGTGAGACTCTGTCTGATGAGACGTGGTCACGAATTTTAACACGAGTACATAAGTCTTCCATTTGTGCTAGGCACAGTCTTATACAGTGTAAACTTGTTCACCGAGTTTATTATACAAAATCACGCCAAAATATACCCGGTGCCAACAATCAACAGGAAACCTTATTCATACATTCTGGCTATGTCCACGACTCTATGGTTATTGAACCGAATTTTTTTCAATAATCTCAAGTGTTATTGACAAGAAAATTCACTCAAATCCTTTGAGTGCCTTATTTGGGATTTAGGGCCACTCTCTCTTTCCAACTCCCAGAGGAACTCCCTTGCTTATATGACCCTTCTTGCAAGGAGGGTAATTTTATTGAAATGGAAGTCCCCACAGCCTCCATCATTTATACAGTGGCTCAGAGATATACGGTACTCTATTTTCTTAAACTTGAGAAGATAAGATTGACACTTCGCGGCTCCTCTGATAGGTTTGCACAAATATGGCATCCACTGTTCCGAGTAGTACAACAAATTAATTTCCCTTCTATTCCTGATTAACCCTTTTTTTTCTGGAGGTCCTTTCTTTCTTTCTCCAAATTTATCTAGCTATTGATATAATTCCTCATCTCCTGTCATCTAGGTTCATGGGTTCTCACTTCAGTATGTATATGCATATGTACGTGTATCTATGTGTGTATGTATGTATATGCATGGTCAGGATGGGTAACTGCATTTTTTCCTTTTTGTCATTTGGATGGAGAATGTTAGTGTGGTGTTTATGTTTTTGTGTGTGTATCATTGTGTTATATTAAATGAAATGATGCGGAAATTGACTGAGAGTGACTGTGACAAATTCTTAGGTATTTATATTTATTTTGATGAAAAACTTAATTGTAAAGTGCACATTACTGTTCTTCAGACAAACTTAGACAAATTGCTGCTATAATGAGTCAAATGAAATGTTTGCTGAGTCGGGTTTTACTTAAATTATTGCACAATCGTCTATTTCTACCATATTTGAATTATTGTGTAGAAATCTGGGGTAATACTTATTGTAGGAGCCATATGATGTGTTAGTTGCTGTGGCAATGCGTAAGGGGCGGGGTTCACGTGGGCAAGGGTGACGTACTGGGAGGTACAAAGGCACCGGGTTTCCTGCTGTCTGACAGGTGGAGAGGGGAGACGCCGGGTAGCCGTATTTTTCGTTGACCGCTTTATTTTTATGCTTGTTACCATACCAGTTTCTGTAGGCCTACAACTTACCATCTTTGTATGTGTAACCTGCTTAGACACTGGAACCAACTGATTAAAACACCATAAAACGCACTTCGTGAGTCATTCAGTTCTTCCATATAACAGCGCGTCAGAACGAGGTACTGGACCCGGACTCCTCTCGAAGCGACACAGGCATATGGTCGCTACAATTTTGTCAACGAAAAAGGCATTTAACTAAAGGGAAGCCAGCGCTCGCAATATTGAACACGCGCCAGGAGGACGCTAAGTGAGTACAGCTGTGCCAATCAGCAACGGGGCAACCAAACGCCATTCTGTGGAGAGCAGGTAAGCTCACCTGCTGCGTTGTCTGTGGACAGAGAATCCGTCCATCAAATACTAGACCTAAGTGTCTTTGTTTGTTTATGGACTTTGAAAAGGAAAATGCTTGGATAAGAAAGTTTGTGCGCTTTGGTGGTTAAGGCGCGCGCTCTGAGTGACGTCACGTTGCCGTGGATCAAATAATACGATGCCCTGGAGTTTCAATGATGATTGTGCCAATTTGTTGAAATGGAAAGTTATTAATCATACACTGTGTGTTTATATTTTATGAGTATATTGCAACGTTTCACTGAAAAGAAATGAATAAATAAAATTGAAAGAAAAATAACAATAAAATGAGCGAAACTAATGGTGCGGCCTCTCGGCCCGAAATGAAACCTGGAAAGCGTGAACGCAAACTCTCTGAAAAGGCACTAACGTATAAGGTGGAAAAACTACAAAATGAACGCAAAGGTCACGTGAATAAAATAAAAGGCTTGATACCTGCCATAAAAGCTCTCATGAAACAAAAGGAAAATGTGTATCAAGTAAAGGATTCTCTGGTGACATTGAATAAATGGTGTGACTATGCCAATACTGTTCAGAGTGAACTTTTGCCTTTAATGCCTCAAGATGAAGTTGTCAAACAAAATGAATGGTTTGCAAGCATAATGAAATACACAGAAACATTTCAAAATGATGCAAAACAATGGATTGAGAACACTGAACAAAACTCAAATGAACAAGGTTTAAATGAAATGGATGAAATTACATGCACTGAACCAAGGGAAAATCCACAACGAAGTACACATGAACAAGTTTTTACTGAAAATGAAGAATTTATGTGTTTTGAATCAAATATGGTAAAAATGTCTGACAAGTTTTTAACAGAAGATGACGTAGAACCAGGAGACAGCGCTTCAAATGCTGGGAGTAATAAAACCTCACAGTCCCTGCTCTCTACAGCCTCTTCTACACGCCTAAAGGCCGAAGCTGAGCTAGCTGCATTAGCTGCAAGACAACATCTACTCAATGAGAGACATGCACTAGAGGAAGAGGAAGAGCGGCTGCGAAAAAGGAAGGAAAAATTACAACTTGAAACTGAAATGGCAGAAAAAATGGCAAAACTGGAAATTCTCAGAACTCAAAGTATAACAAGTGGAAAAGGAACTTCAAGAGTATCAGATGGAATGAATTCCTATCTGAAACCGCCATTAAATGTGAATGCACCTATTTTCACACCAGCATCTGCAAAACAAAGTACAACAATAAACAAGCACAAAGTGCCTTCAATAAAACAGACTGGTATAGCAAATGCTACAATTACAACTAACAGACAAGGCTCCCAATGTTTAATGTACGGTGCAGAGCCAGTTATTTCACAGCACGGACAACTTACCTCAGATATCGACACAAATGCACTGAATATGGACAATAAAAACTATGTTTTTGGTATTATGGAAAGACAAAATGAAATAACAACTTTGCTAATACAACAGCAATGCCTTGCAGCTCTGCCAAAAAGAGAGATCCCCGTATTTGATGGTAATCCTCTGAAATACCACACATTTATAAAAGCATTTGAAAATGGAGTTGAGAGGAACACGTCAAATGATTCTGATCGTTTGTACTTCCTGGAACAGCATACAAGAGGCCATGCAAAAGAACTAGTCAGGAGTTGCCAATACATGAATCCAGAACAAGGCTACACAAAAGCTAAGAGTTTATTAATGCAACAGTTTGGTGATGAGCAAAAGGTTGCGTCTTGTTACATGGACAAAGCTCTGTCATGGCCTCCGATTAAAACTGAAGATGTAAAGATGCTGCAGGACTACAGCCTGTTTCTTAGAGGATGCTGTAATGCTATGGAGGATGTACAGTATCTCCATGATTTGGACATGCCTTCTAACATGTTAAGCATAATAAAGAAGCTGCCTTATAAGCTCAGAGACAGGTGGCGGAGCCACGCCTGCGAGCTCCAGGAACGGCAGAAACGAAGAGCTCAATTTCGAGATATTGCTGATTTCATTGGAAAACAAGTGCGCATACTCACCGATCCAGTCTTTGGAAACATTCAAGATCCTCCCATATTAAATAAATTAAACAAACCGAAGCCACAACTTCGATCGAAAGGTACCAGCTTTGCTACCACCGTCGGTCCAGCAGGGAACAAGCCTTGGTCTTCAAGAAATGAAAAGGAAATAAAGACACCGGAAGGGAATGCTTGCATCTGTTGTGGAGCAGGACATACATTGGCTAATTGTGCACAGTTGGGAAAAATGGCACATGAGAAAAGGATGGACTTCCTGAAGGAGAACGGTATTTGCTTTAGTTGTTTGTGCACAGGGCACATAAGCAAGCATTGCCGTAAAAGGTTGTCCTGTTCAAAGTGCAGCCTGAGACATCCCACTGTCCTCCACAAAGAGAGAATGCCTGGTGCAATGAGTGAACGCAGCACGGAGGCTTGCAACATTCTGGTGTCGAGTGGCCTTACAGGGGCTGGAGACCAAGACTGCAAACTACCTATCGTTCCAGTTCAAGTTAAGTCCAAAATGGGAAGCAGAATAATTACCACGTATGCGTTCTTGGACCAAGGAAGTACTGCAGTGTTTTGCACTGAGAGCCTGCTACATAAACTTAACATAACAGGAAGAAAAGGGCATATTCTTCTACGGACGATGGGCCACGAGAAGGTTGTAAATAGCAACATGGTGTCTGGACTGGAGGTTGCGGCATTAGATGGAGAAGAGTTCCTCGGGTTGCCCAAAGCCTACACGCAGGAGTCCATGCCAGTATGTAAAGGAAATATCCCAACAAAAAGGGATATTAAGCAATGGCCTCACTTGAGACATATTCATTTGCCACACATCAATGCAGGAATCGAGCTCTTGATAGGAACCAACGTGCCAAGAGCTCTGGAGCCATTGGAGGTGGTTTGTAGTGTGGATGGAGGACCGTTTGCCACTAGAACGATGCTGGGATGGACAGTAAATGGACCACTGGGCGGAGGCAGTGAAGAGATGGACAGTGAGCAGCCAAACATAACTGTTAATCGTGTTTCTGTTGTTCAGCTGGATGAGTTATGGCAGCAGCAGTTTATAAATGACTTTCCAGAGAACAGTCTGGATGAGCAGCCTGCCATGTCAAGAGAAGATTTAAAGTTCATGGAATCCGTCACCACTTCTGTAAAACACCTGGATGGCCATTATCAGATCAGTTTGCCACTGCGGCGCAGCACCACTTGCATGCCAAATAACAGGAAAATGGTTGAGCAGCGTTTAAAACATCTCAAACTAAAGCTGCAGAAAGACCCAACATTTTTCTGTGAATACAAAATGTTTATGGAGGAGCTGCTGCACAGACGTTACGCTGAGAAGGTACCCGAAGAGGAGCTGATTCGTGGAGATGGAAAAGTGTGGTACATCCCACATCATGGTGTTTACCATCCCACCAAAGGAAAGTTAAGAGTCGTGTTTGATTGTGGAGCTTCTTACCAAGGAAAATCATTGAATGCTCAACTCTTGCAAGGTCCAGATCTGACCAGCTCTTTGATCGGGGTGGTGACCCGCTTCAGAAAGGAGTCAGTGGTGATAATGGCTGACATTGAGTCTATGTTCCACCAAGTGCGAGTCACTCCCGACGATTTGGACCTGCTGAGGTTCCTCTGGTGGCGGGACGGTGATCTGGAGCTAGTACCTGATGTGTACCGGATGAAAGTGCACTTGTTTGGGGCTACATCGTCACCTAGCTGCGCAAACTATGCCCTCAGGAGATGTGCAGAGGACTATGGGCACCTCTACAGTCAGGATACAGTAAGCGCGCTGTATGACTGTTTTTATGTGGATGATTGCCTTGTCTCGGTGGCTACAGAGGAACAAGCACTCTTGTTATACAAGGAACTAGTCGACTCGTGCTCTAAAGGAGGGTTTTGTCTTACTAAGTGGAGAAGTAACAGACCTGCCGTGATGGATGCCATTCCTTTGCAACACCAAGCAAAATGCATGGAACTGTTTAACATGGAGTTGGATTCTGTGTTTGTGGAGAGAGTGCTGGGAGTGGAATGGTCTATCAAATCGGACTCATTCAAGTTCAATGTCAGGCTCAAGGATAGACCAAGTACCAGACGAGGTATACTTTCCATCATCGCCTCCATTTACGATCCTCTGGGAATGCTGAGCCCTGTGATTTTGACGGCAAAGAAAATCCTGAGAGACCTGTGCAGAATAAAGGTGGGATGGAACGACACTATTCCCGATTCAATCTCGAAGCAGTGGTCAGAATTCATGGAACAGCTCCACCTGCTGGAAAATTACAAAGTGAGTAGGTGTCTGGAGCCGCCACACTTTGGAGAAGTCTCCACAGCTCAGCTACATCATTTCTGTGACGCCAGCGAGAGTGGATATGGAACCGTAACTTACCTGCTGTTAAAGAATAAGAATGCTGAGCAACACACTGCATTTGTGATGGGAAAGTCACGAGTTGCTCCCCTCAAATCTTTGACCATACCAAGGATGGAGCTTATAGCCGCAACTATGGCTAGCCGTATGGATATGCTTTGTAAAAGGGAGCTGCAGATGGATCTTCTGGACTCAGTATTCTGGACAGACAGTGAGTCAGTGCTGAAATACATTCGAAATGAAACCTCACGATACAAAGTATTTGTGGCAAACCGGGTCTCACAAATCCTTAAGGCATCCAGTCCTGCACAGTGGAGATATGTGGTCACTGACAGTAATCCTGCAGACATAGCCTCTAGGGGTTTGAAAGCTGAAACACTACTTAAGCATCCTACGTGGCAGTCAGGCCCTCACTTCTTGTTACAGCCGGAGAGTCAGTGGCCTGTCAGTCCACAGAACATCGGTCAGCTTTCCCCTGAAGATCCTGAGGTGAAGAAGATTGTCACAGTAAATGCTGTACAGACAAAGGAGGAACCAGTGTCCCGCCTGGTTCAGTATTTTTCTACTTGGACGCGCCTTAAGAAGTCAGTTGCCTGGATTCTAAAGTTTAAAGAGTGGCTTCGGTCCTGTATGAAGGAAAGGAGAGAGTTAAAGTTGAGCTTAGAACATTCTAATCTCACGAAGGAGCAGCAGGAACGTACAGTGGAAGTGGAAATGCAAGGATACAAGAGGACAAAGATGGCTTTCAGTCTTGATGTTGAGGATTTGCTCAAAGCTGAGCTTGCCATAGTAAAATACTGCCAGCTGAAGACTTACGCTGAGGAGCTGGTTAGTCTTGAAAAGGGGCAGGCAGTAAAAAAGTCCAGTCATCTCCGCAAGCTTTGCCCACAGTTGCAAGATGGAGTCCTGAGGGTTGGAGGTAGACTCAGTAATTCGTCTATGCCTGTAGAGGTAAAACATCCCATAATACTGCCTAAAGATCTGCACATTTCAGAGCTGCTTCTTCGACATGTTCACCAGGAGGTGGGGCATGGTGGTCGCAACCATATGTTGTCCAGACTGAGGGAACGGTACTGGATAACTGGTGTGAGTACTGCCATAAGAAAGGTGCTGTCCAAGTGCGTTGTCTGTCGCCGCCTGAATGCGATGCCAATTCAACAACAGATGGCAGACTTGCCATATGATAGAATTGTGCCTGATGAACCGCCATTCACTCGTGTGGGTGTTGACTATTTCGGCCCTTTTGAAGTTAAGAGCAGGAGGAGTATGGTGAAAAGATATGGTGTAATTTTCACATGTTTGGCTATCAGAGCAGTTCATATTGAAGTTGCACAGTCATTGGAAACTGACTCGTTCATCAATGCACTGAGAAGATTCATTGCCAGAAGAGGACAAGTCAAAGAGATTCGTTCTGACAATGGAACCAACTTCACAGGAGCAGAACGAGAGTTGAGAACTGCTATTGATCGGTGGAACCAGGTGCAGATTAGTGATGTCATGCTGCAACGAGGAATAAAATGGAGCTTCAATCCTCCAGCTGGTTCACATCATGGGGGAGCATGGGAGCGCCTCATAAGATCTGTCCGCAAAGTCCTTAATTCCACCTTGAAAGTGCAAAGTCTGGACGAAGAAGGCTTGCACACAGTGCTTTGCGAGGCTGAGGCTATTATCAACAGCAGACCACTCACAAAGGCTTCCTTGGATGTGAACGACCTAGAAGCGTTGACTCCTAACCACCTGTTGTTATTAAAGACATCACCATCCTTGCCACCAGGTGTGTTTGAGCCCACGGACATGTATGTTAACAGAAGGTGGAAGCAAGTCCAATATATGTCCGATTTATTCTGGAAAAGATGGGTGAAGGAATACTTGCCTCAGCTGCAAGAACGTCAACGATGGATAGGCGTAAAAAGAAACTTGGCAGTGGGAGATCTCGTTCTCATTATGGACAGCACAGCCCCCCGAATTTCATGGCCCATAGGACGTGTGATACAGACCTTTCCAGACAAACGAGGATTTGTTCGTCGGGTGCAGATAAAAACAAGGACTAGCTGTCTGGACCGGCCCATCACAAAACTCTGTTTGCTGCAGGAGGCTGAGGCTGGCTAAGGACGTGCTGGCTTCAGTAGTATTTTTATCCTTTGATCTTGCCTTTTTGGACCCCTTTTTAAATGGCTCGGTTTTTGTGGATTACTTTTTTGTGCCTTTGGACTCAAGACTTTGGACTTAAATCAGTTTGACTGAACTTGCCATATGGGTTTGGACACTTTCACATGAACATTGTTCAGAGTGGACACTTAAGTGTGAGCATCATCAATGTTGTTTCTACATGTTTATGTCTCCTATTTGTATTACTGATTGTAATTGTGGTAATTATTATGTAATAATTAAGGGGCTGGTTGTGTAGGAGCCATATGATGTGTTAGTTGCTGTGGCAATGCGTAAGGGGCGGGGTTCACGTGGGCAAGGGTGACGTACTGGGAGGTACAAAGGCACCGGGTTTCCTGCTGTCTGACAGGTGGAGAGGGGAGACGCCGGGTAGCCGTATTTTTCGTTGACCGCTTTATTTTTATGCTTGTTACCATACCAGTTTCTGTAGGCCTACAACTTACCATCTTTGTATGTGTAACCTGCTTAGACACTGGAACCAACTGATTAAAACACCATAAAACGCACTTCGTGAGTCATTCAGTTCTTCCATATAACAGCGCGTCAGAACGAGGTACTGGACCCGGACTCCTCTCGAAGCGACACAGGCATATGGTCGCTACACTTATAAATCTAACGTAAAATCTATTTTTCTACTCCAAAAGAAGGTCATTAGCAAGCAGACCATGTAGCACCAACAAATCCTATTTTTGTTAAGTCTAAGCTCGTAAAACTGTTTGATTTTGTTAATTTGAGCCATAATGATGCACAAAGTATTTAATCATAAACTCTCCTCTTGTTTACAGACGTTATTCAAACAGAGAGAGTCAATATCCTCTTAAACGAACAGGATTATTCAAAAAAATGAAGACTAGAACCAATAAAAAACGTTGCTGTGTTTGTGTTCGAGGGGAGAGTCTGTGGAACAACCTGGAGGATAAATTAAAAAGCTCCTGCACAATAGAAGTGTTTAAAAAGACGTACAGTATAAAACATGACTTTTTGAACATTACAGGACTCAGGAGTGACTGTCCTGGTTTGTAGTTTTTCTTTTGTTTACATATTTAGTCACATGTTGTGGAACTGACGCTGCTTTTCTTTGAATTCTTGTGCGTTATTATTAAAATGGGTGAGGCAATATAAGTATTTTTTTTCTTTCCTTCAGCCTAAACCCTTTCGGTCGTGACAGAGATGTTACGTACGACCTTATACAAGTCCAATAATGTTTGATTTGAATGTAATGACCCAATAAATGTACAAATGTTGATCCAATCCACTTTATTTAAACAGCACATTTCACAAACATATACAACACATGGTGACTGAAAGTCAAAGTCAAAGCTTTGATGTCACACTGAACATGTGACTCAAAGCAGCTCTGAGTTTGTATCCCACAGAGACAAGCTTTAAACGTCCACACAAGACTTTTACAAATTATTAGAAGTTCTTATAATTATTATTATATTAAGTATATATATTATTAAGTTTGTGAAACGACTTTCCCGCAGTTATATAAATGGAAAATAATAGCCCCATCTCCAATGTCCCGACAGAGGACGAAGTGTCTCTGATGGAGCAGACTGTGTCCACTACCCAGGACCATGAAGGAGAGACAGATCCAGAGGCAGCAGCCCACTCTCCTCTCGACGATGTCGTCCCCCAAATCTCAACAGAACAGATCCGTCCCCTGTTGATCTCCTTCTTCGAACGAGCTGCAGACCTGGCACAGCGCGAGTCCAGGGAGGCCCTGGCAGAAATGTTCCTGGAAGTGATTTCTACCCTCGCCAGCGTGATCCTGGACGCCTTCAGGAGCATGGTGTTAGGATGGAAAACAAAAGAGCGCCCCCTGCTGCTGTCTGAGCAGGCAGTCGGCACAGCCGTGCACACCAGCCTCAGTGAGAGTTTCCATTCGGTGCTGGGCTCCTCTCACAAGTCCATCAACCCTCTCTGTGGAATCATGATTGGAGAGGTGACCGATCACGTCAACTCCGTCCTGAGCTGCAGCCGAGTGAAGAACGAGCGCCTGGTGATCCCCAAGGAGAGCGTCTACAGACCCGCAAAAGAAAAGATAAAATCTATGGTCCGTCACGCCAGAACCATGCTGCGCTCCATCAAGAACAAAGTGAAGCAGAGCTGTGGGAGCTGTGTTCCCTCTAACCATCCATCATCACCAACTGAACCCCAAGAAGAGGCTCCCTCCACGATCACGAGGCTCCAGTCCTTCGAGCAGAAGATGAGCAGAAGCCTCTCTAATTCACAAAGGCACCATGATGAGGAGCAGGACGTCATTATAGCTCCTGAAGAGACAGAGGAAGAGCAGAGAGCCCCCAGCATCACCGGGCTCAGATCCACACCACTGACCCCTGAGGCCACGGAGCAGAGCACAGAGGAGAAAGCAGAGCCCAGGAGCAGGTGCAAGAAGCTCAGAGAGACGCTGGGCACATATATGTCATGTAGATGCTTTGGCCAGAAGGAACTCTCTGATGAAGTAGAGTGTCCCCGCTGTGGAGACGCTCTGAAAACCACCAGTGCTGCCTCTAACATCCTCAGTCCTGACTCTGCTTCAGGCAGGTCAGTGGTACTGGCAAAAAGCTCCAGCCTCAGCGTCCAAGATGCCACAGCAGAGGTGAGGGACATCCTGCTGGCCGAGGCCATGGAGCTGAGCGGAGCGGAGGAGAGGAATCTGAGCGACGAAAGCCTCAGGGCGGCCTCCGCCATCGTCAACTCCATCACGGACGGCCTCATCGAGTCTGAGACCGGAGGGTCTTACATTTTTGCAGAGAAGGACGGCTACTGCTTCACCCGCCGGCCATGTCTGACAGGACTGGTCAATAGGGTGAAAGCTTTCTTCACGTTATGCCGCGCTAAAACTGTCCTGCGAGATTCATTGTGTTGCCTCTGCAGGAGCCCTGGTGCTCGTCCTGGAGTGTCCCCAGAGGAGGTGATGGAGCAGGCCTCTCCTCTTCTGGAGGAGCTTGTCCATGTGGAGGGGGACGTGTACGAAACTCTGTCCCAGTACATCAGCCAGGGAGAGTTGAGTGATCTCAGCGAGAACCTCACTGACATCATCACGACCCACGTCTTCGTCGATCAAAGCCAGAGAACGTTCAGGAAGGGCGTCCGGCTGGAGGTGCGGACCTTTCTGCGCCAAATGTCTAACTGGTTGCACATGCAGATGCAGGTGCCCACCCTGACCGACCCGGTCCAGAGATCTCTGGCGAGGATCCGCAGACTGGTCTTCAGAATGTCCAGTCACCGCAAGACCACACCAAGACCTCAGCCCCAGCAGTATGGCCCCGCCCTCCCCCCTCAGCCCCAGCAGTATGTCCCCGCCCTCCCCCCTCAGCCCCAGCAGTATGTCCCCGCTCTCCCCCCTCAGCCCCAGCAGTATGTCCCCGCCCTCAGCCCCAGCAGTATGTCCCCGTCCTCCCCCCTCAGCCCCAGCAGTATGACCCTCCTCCGTCAGGTAGCCAGGACTATAGAGTGGCTGAATCTCCACCGCCCGCTCCAGATGTGCCCAGGACCTCTACTTCCCAGAGGCCGGACCCCCTGCCTGAGCTGTGGAGCACAGACGACTGCAACTCGCTGGTGGTCGAGGTGGTCTCAAAGATCTTCCAGGCAGAATTGCACCCTCTCAGTTTACCTCTGTACCAGGACCTGCTGGAAAAGCTGAAGGAACAGGTGTCAGAGTGGAACGTTGTGGTGAAGCCGAGCAAATACAACCAAGTGGCTTCGGCCGTGTACAAAGACCTGTGGAAAGGCCGAAGGAAGATCCATCTGCACGGCGCCGCTCTGGCCGACAAAGACTTCAGCTCCAATGTCCTGAACACCATCCGCTATCACCTGGAGGCGCCCCTGGAGAACAGCAGGAGGTTGGGCTCTTTCTTGCGCTCAGTGCGCCGTGCCATCTTCGGGACTTAAACAGTGACGTCTAATACAAGAGCGGGTCCACAGCCCCCTTGATAGACCCAGGAGGTCTATCAAGGGGGCTGTGGACTGGATGGAGCTCCTCAGCACCGAGCAGCTCAAAGGCTCGATGAGGAGGAGCGGACAGGAGCAGGAGTGTTACGGGTGTTAAAGTGACAGGTGTTATAGTGACAGATGTTATAGTGACAGGTGTAGCAGAGTTTGAGTATATAAATAAAGACAGAATCAGAATCAGAATCAGACTTTTATTGCCATAGTCTGTGAACACAGTTCACAAACTAGGAACTTGCTTCGGTGAAAAAGTGCAACATAAACACACTGAATAAATACAAATACAAATGTTTTGGCATATTGTAAGGAACTTAATGCACTCTTGTCTTCTATTTCTGTACAGGTTAAAGCTGCCCTGCCAACGGCAGCTGATGCTGTACTGCACAATATCCGAGTGGGAGATTCTGTTCTGGTCAAGGAAACCAGACGCAAACACTGGCACTCGCAATGCTGGGTGGGACCGTACGTGGTTCTCCTCATCACCGACACGGCAGTGAAAGTTGCAGAGCGGGGCACCTGGATTCACGCTTCGCATTGTCGGGTTGTCCCTTCTCCACTCGAGGAACCATCGTGTGACCCTGGCGAGGGCTGCACCACCGCTCCCGAGCAACAAGGGGTAGACTCAAACGCTGCCCCCACCACCGAGACCGGACCAGACCGTTTGGCGGGTCCCAGCAGACGCAAGCCACGAGGGAGACCTCCTGGTTCACGGACACAACTCCGCATTCCTGAACCTACTGACCGTGTGCTGAGGCCTCGTGGTAATCGGAACTGACTCATTGATCTCCCATCGTACATCCACGGGTATTGTTTTGCTTTAATATGGCTCCTGAGCCTGCTGCTGCTTCTCCCTGTTTCGGGGGGGGGGGGGGGGGTCTTGAAGGTTAAATGTTTGACATGTTCTCATCAATCTGGCCATAATTGTAGGCATGATCTTGATCTTGTGCTCCTGTGTGGTCCCCTGTCTGTTAAAAGCTATGCGTCAAATAGTGAGTTCCCATTTTGTCCAAAATCAATACGACATTGAGGCTGTTGTGTATCCACCTGATCCCGATTATGTTTCTGATTCTGACGATCAACATCAATCAATCAATCAACATTTATTTGTAGAGCACTTTACAACACTCAAAGTGACCAAAGTGCTTCCCAGTAAAATCAAATTAAAACAAGTTAAAATCATACTAAAACAGTAAAATAGGAGAATAAAATAGAATAAAATACATTAATACAACAAAATATAAATAATGATAATGTGTCACAACATTACTAGGTGTTGAAGGCCAGTCTGAATAAATATGTTTTGAGCCTGGATTTAAAAAGACCAAAGTCAGTAATGGTGCGCACATCAGGGGGCAGTTTGTTCCAAAGTTTGGGCCCAGCAACAGAGAAAGCCCGATCACCCCAGTGTTTGTATTTAGTTTTTGGAACTTCCAAAAGGAGTTGATTCGATGACCTCAAGGCCCGGTTTGAATTTCGGACCACCAACAGCTCAGCCAGGTAGGGCGGGGCGAGGCCATTAAGAACTTTAAAAACAAAAAGTAAAATTTTAAAATCAACTCTAAAAGTAACAGGAAGCCAATGGAGTGAATAAAGGACTGGGGTGATGTGTTGGCGTCTGGATGTGTTGGTTAAAAATCGTGCTGCAGCATTTTGCACAAGTTGGAGGCGACTCAGGGACGACTGAGAGACACCAACATAAAGTGAATTACAATAATCTATTCTAGAGCTGATAAAAGCATGAATCGTTTTCTCAAGGTCATTGCGGTTTAAAAATGGCTTAACTTTTGTTAAAAGACGTAGCTGAAAAAAGCTTGCTCTGACCACGCTGTCAATTTGTTTGTCAAATTTAAAAGCGTTGTCAAGAATGACCCCGAGATTTTTAACAGTTGGTCTGAGCCTTGAGGTCAGTGAGCCAAGATTTAAGGGGGCAGAATCACCAAACAAAATATATTCTGTTTTTTCTTCATTTAAATGCAGAAAATTTTGTCCTAACCACAGCTTGATATCTGCTATACATTTGAACAACGATTCAAGCGCGTCATGTTTCCTTGACATTATAGGTAAATATATTTGAATATCATCTGCGTAGCAGTGGAACGCAAGCTTGTACTTGGCTATAATTGACCCCAGGGGCAGCATATAGAGTGAAAACAGGACAGGCCCAAGAATGGAACCCTGGGGTACTCCACAAAACAGAGAAGCAGTGGAGGATGATAGTTCACCTATCTGTACTGAGAAGGTCCTATTGGTCAGGTATGAGGTGAACCACTCAAGTGCTGCACCGCGAATGCCAACATGGTGGTTTAGCCGGGACAGAAGGACTGAATGGTCCACTGTATCAAAAGCAGCTGTTAGATCTAGCAGCACTAATACAACAGGACATTTGGCATCAACAGAAAGGGCAATGTCATTGTGAACTTTCAGCAATGCAGACTCCGTGCTGTGGCGTGACCTGAACCCGGACTGGAATTTCTCTAGAATAGAGTTTTCGTCTAAAAATGACTGCAATTGTATAAAAACAATTTTTTCAAGAATTTTTGAAATAAAAGACAAGTTAGAAACAGGTCTAAAATTAGATAAAACTGAAGAATCCAAATTAGGTTTTTTAAGAAGAGGCCTAACTATGGCATGTTTAAAAGCACTTGGGACACATCCTGAACTAAGACAAATGTTGACTAAAACCAAGAGGGAAGGCCCAACAGTGCTGAACACCTTCTTTAGCAACTTGGTTGGTACAAGGTCCAGCGGACAGTTTGTTGCGCTCATATGTTTGACTACATCAGTGAGAAATGAAAGTGAGACTGATTCAAAATGGTCAAACACAGCAGACTGAGTGGCAACAATAGGTAGGTCTAAGCTAATGCTGCAGCTAGTTAGCTGTCGAACAGACACCACTTTGTTAACAAAAAAGCAAAGAAAATCTTCACAAGTGGAAACTGAGGCGTCAGTCAAAGGAAAAGTGCCTGGATTCACTACAGAATCAATTGTACTGAACAGCACTCGGGGAGAATGACCATTACTAGATATAATATCAGACAGATATTGGGACTTAGCCTCTTTCACAGCTCTCTGATAATGAGCAAGATTGTCCCTCAGTATGTCCAGAGAAACATGTAAATTGTCCTTTTTCCACCGTCGTTCTGCCTGTCTGCAACGCTGCCTAAGAGCACGAGTAGTGTCATTTAACCAGGGATCGGTCCTTGGCTTGGTGGACCTGTGCTTAAAAGGAGCAATAGTGTCTAGGATCCCAGAACATGTTTTATAAAAAGATGAAAGGAGGGTGTCTGGGCATTCAGGTACAGCACATTCCTGGGTAAAAAACTGTGAGTCTATAAAAGCAGCAGTAAACTCCTCAGCTGTAGAGGACGTGATGATACGACGGCAGGAGGCTGGAGCAGGAGGCTTGCTGACTGGAGGTGGAGCCAGAAAATTGAAAATAATGGGCAGATGATCTGAGAGGACAGTCTCAGATATTTCAACGAGGGAAACAGAAAGCCCATGAGAAAGAATCAGGTCCAGTGTGTGACCAGCATTGTGAGTAGGTCCATCCACAGACTGAATTAAATCAAAAGATGTCAGAAGGCGTCTGAAATCATTTGCGAACTGATCAGATGGACAACATACATGGATGTTAAAATCCCCACAGACAAGTATTTGGTCATATTTAGAGACCACATCAGCTAAAAATTCTGAAAAGTCCTGAATAAAGTCTTTATTATATTTAGGTGGACGGTAGACTACTGCACATAAAACAGGACGAGCAAGCTCTATTGTAAACAACTGCATTTCAAAAGAAGAGTAATTGCTAAAATGTAAAAGCTTGCATTTAAAATTGTCCTTAAAAACTGCTGCGACTCCGCCCCCACGACCAGACGCTCGAGGTGAGCTGAAGAAAGAGCACCGAGGGGGGAGGAGCTCCGTGAACACGCTGTTGTCACCTGGTTTAGTCCAGGTTTCCGTCAACAACAGAAAATCCAGGAAATGCGTTGAAAAGAAATCATTCAAGATAAAAGTTTTACGATGACTCATTTATTACAGAACTTATGCTCCAGATGAGCAGAATTCAACCTCAGTGAGTTCCATTTCATGTTCTGGGTGGCGGCTGACGGCGCGGACGCGTCCAGCAACGGCTTGGGCGTGGAGTGGGCTGCTGAGCACTTTGATTAGACAAAAAAAATATTATAAAATGAGAAAAGAGAGAAAAAAAACCAGAAAACTTTAATGATGCGTGTAATTTAAATCGATACTACGAATCAGGTTGTATTTTATTTTCTCTTCTATGTGTTCCATAATCACTATGAATACAACAGTTATGTTATTCCTGTGATTTTATTTTGATCAGGTGTTCTTTCTTTTGAAATGTTTTATTCAGGGATGATTTTGGGTACATGTTTTCATGTTTTTCCATGTGTGATTTTGAAATAAAGATTTAAGTTGAGTTGATTAAAAATAAATGTGATTTATTGTAATCAAAAGGGGGGAATTGTTATGGCATTCTTTAGCATAAATCTTTATTTGTATTATTATGGATCATTTTGACCTAACCTTCATAATACTATCTGTTATGTTGTTATGTCTTTTGTGTCTGGCGTCAAAGCCGCTTCGATTAGACCAAACTGGCAAGATTGTTTTGGTGGTATAAATACTCTGTATAATTTACATTTGTGAGCTGAGGGCGAGACGACACCGTTAGGGACACAGCTCTTTGACAATTGTGCACAATTGATTCAATAAATCAGACCTTTGATTCAAGACAACTTCTCTGTTTATTTTTATATCTTTAAGACTTTTTGACTATTAGAAATTCCACAACAGCAGTCAACCAGTGGTTGACCAATTGGTGCCCGCAGAATGGTGTCGTCTTCATAGATAATTGGAGGACATTTGAGGGGAAGCCTAGGCTTATACGTAGAGACGGCATCCATCCCACGCAGGCTGGCTCCGCCCTGTTAGCTCAGAATATGATTGCTAGTCTAGATTGACCAGGTAAGACTAGCACGCAGAATAGCTCAGGGAAGCACAGTGATAGTGACGTTAGGGAGCAGTTTAGACCAGTGAAGCACAGCTCAGTCAGAGGGAACAGCTCCAAACAGAGACTGTGTGTGCCCCACGTGCCCCACGTACAAAAAGCACAAATAAAACACCCCTAAACTCTGACAAGGAAGCTGTCAGATCTCATAACTTAACAAAAATAAATAAATGTGCCGCAAATAAACAAAATGATAAGTGTGTAAAATGTGGACTGCTAAACATCAGGTCTCTTTCCTCCAAATCTCTTTTAATAAATGAACTAATTGGCGACCTTAATATTGATCTGTTAGCCCTAACTGAAACATGGCTTCGGGAAAATGATTATGTTAGACTAAACGAATCTACACCATCAAGTCACATGAACTTTCAGAGTGTCCGGAGCACAGGTGGAGGTGGTGGTGTGGCCGTCATCTCTCATTCCAGTCTAATTCTCAGCCCCAAACCCAACTATACTTACCTCTCCTTTGAAAGCCTCGCACTCTCCATTACGTGCCCCAATTGGAAAAACCAAAAAGCTGTTATATTTATAATAATTTATCGACCTCCTGGTCCATATGCCGACTTCCTGACAGAGTTTTCTGGTTTCATTTCAAGTTTAGTCTTGAACTGGGAAAGGATTGTTATAGTTGGAGATTTCAACATTCATGTAGATAACGGCAGTGATTGTCTCAGTGATGCTTTTGGCTCCTGGATGGGATCAGTTTCACCCAGAGTGTGAATAAGCCGACTCACTGTCACAATCACACTCTAGATCTCATTCTAACCTACGGTATTGAGATTAATGATCTAATTGTCCTTCCTCAAAACCCTATACTCTCTGACCATTTCTTAATTACCTTTCAATTTATACTAAAAGACTATCCAGCCCCACAGAAAAAAACTATAATGAAAAGAACATTATCAGATAAATCGGTTACAGAGTTTAAAGAAATTATTGAGCCATTACTGAAAGATATGTCATGTGACAATGACAATAATTTTAATCCAATTGTCACTGATCAATTGGTCGACAGAACAATGCTCACCTTAAAATCTGCTCTCGATGTTGTAGCTCCGCTAAAACAGAAAAGCATTAAACCAAGACCTCCGGCTCCATGGTACACGTTACAGCTCAGGACACTCAAACAACATGTGAGACGCACAGAGAAGCTTTGGCGCCGCTCGCGCTCTGAGCAGTCTCTGAAGGCATGGAAGCTCTGCCTGCTCACTTATAAGGCCGCTCTGCGGAAAGCCCGAACTAGATACTATTCAAATCTAATAGAAGTAAACAAAAATAACCCCAGATTTCTGTTCAGCACTGTAGCCAGGCTGACAAACTCCCACACTGCTAATGAGTCTCTTATCCCCAACTATAGACCTATCTCTAATCTTCCCTTCCTCTCAAAAATTCTAGAACGAGTGGTGGTGAAACAGCTCTGCCGCCACCTGCAGGACAATAATATATTTGAAAACCGCATACTTTCACCTGCGAAATATACCGTAAATTTCGGACTACAGAGCGCACCTGATTAAAAGCCGCACCAGCTAAATTTGAAGAGAAAATCAATTTTGTACATATATAAGCCGCACCTGAATAAAAGCCGCAGGTTTTCATATTGTAACATGAGATATTTACACAGAAAGACGGTGCACGGACACGCTTTTTTTTAAACTGTGCCTGAAAATTGGCACCAACACGACAACAACACGGGATGAACACATCTGCAGGTTTAGAAAATAAAACTGCACCAAAACGGAAAATCTGCTTTTATTTCCTCTGAAAACTTTTGTCGTCTTTTACATTGACCAAGTTGGATTCATTGATGTCGAGCTTACGTGCAGTGGCTCTATTTCAGGAGTCTGCAACCCGCGGCTCCGGAGCCGTATGCGCCTCTTTCAGCCTTATACTGCGGCTCTGCGTGGCTGAAGTGTATTTTATTTGTGTTAGCTCTTTTTTGTTGTAGTTTAAATTGGAAGATTATTATGATCTTAAAATAAAATTATATTTTCTTATTTTTCGTTGCTCAAAATAAGCGCCACACTCGGAACAATGTTCAAAACAAACACCGCTCATGTCTCACAGACACAGACACAGCTCACAGTCCTGCGTAAAGAGCCCTGATTTTCAGACGTTGTGCGCACAGGGGTCAGGAGCAACTTTGGCCCGTCCCTAATGACACACTAATAAGCTCGTCCATAGATGTATCATGAAAATCCTGCTGGAAATTGCCACAGAAATCTATTTGATGTAGTAGCAAGTTTATTATCTGCTCTTGTCTCCGCGGTGACGTTTCACATATAACACATCAGACATGTCGCACAAAAGTAGAGCCACAAGCGAGTGAAAATGAGCCAAAACAAAAGTCTTTGGAGAGCTTTTAACAAAGGGGAAAAGGACAACTGAGGAGCCAGAAGAGGAGACTACACCTCCAAGAAAAAGAAAGATAAATTTAACAGACAATGCCTACTTAAAACCTGGGTTTGTCGCTGCAGGTGACTCACGCGCACAGTCCGCTCTACGTAACATACGGGAAAAGCAAATAAGGCAATGAAACCTTCAAAACTGCTTTGGCACATGGAGAATAAGCACCTGGGATTAAACGATACGCCTTTAGAGTTTTTGAAAGAAACTGCGGAGCAGAGTAGACATAATCACATAATCAGCGCAGGGCTCCCTCTGATGCAGCGGTTTGGTGAGTTGTATTTTTTTAATGCACTTAAGTTGTTTTTGCCATATTTATCTGCCACGTGTAGAAGGCTTGTCCGTGAAAATAAAACCCAGGGGCCGTTATCCAGTAAAAAATCCATAAATAAGCCGCACTGCTGTACAAGCCGCAGGGTTCAAAGCGTGGAAAAAAAGTAGCGGCTTATAATCCGAAATTTACGGTAACTAAAATTAGAAATATTTTACCTAAAAACGATGCTGAAAAACTCATCCATGCATTTGTTACTTCCAGACTTGATTACTGTAATTCCCTGCTTGCCGCCTGCCCCAAAAGTACTATAAAGTACTATAAAGTACTATAAAGTACTATAAAGTACTATAAAGTACTATAAAGTACTATAAAGTACTATAAG
Source organism: Periophthalmus magnuspinnatus (assembly GCF_009829125.3). Classification (NCBI taxonomy): domain Eukaryota; kingdom Metazoa; phylum Chordata; class Actinopteri; order Gobiiformes; family Gobiidae; genus Periophthalmus; species Periophthalmus magnuspinnatus. Next base: position 131,487 of record NW_022986785.1, read on the forward strand.
GAGCCTCCAGTTGGTCCAAAATGCAGCGGCCAGAGTCCTAACAGGAACTAAAAGAAGAGACCACATCAGTCCTGTACTAAAATATCTGCACTGGCTTCCTGTCGAGCTTAGAATCAAATTCAAAGTCGTCCTCCTGACATACAAAGCCCTAAACGGTTTGGCCCCATCCTATCTGCAAGATGCTATTGTCCCGTACCAGCCAAACAGAGCACTCCGCTCTCAGAATGCAGGACTATTAGTGGTTCCTAGAGTGTCCAAAAGTACAGTGGGAGGGAGAGCATTCAGTTACCAAGCTCCTGTGCTATGGAATCAACTCCCTGCTGATGTTAAACAGGCCCCCACAGTCTCTGTATTTAAGACCAGGCTTAAAACCTTCCTCTTCGGTATAGACCAGGTTACATAGTGAGGGAGTTAGGGTCATTAAAACCCGGGATAAGATAAGCTGCAGTAGGAGTAACTAGCTGGGGGAAGTATGGCAACCTGAGCACTATCCTCTACTTTGTCCTATTTTCTCATCAGCAATGCTATTCACATGTTGTCCCCTGTCCCACTCCCCCTGTGGAGTGTATCTCTTTCAGATGCCCCGATGACAGCTGGACCCTCTCCTCCTCCCCGCCTGGCCCTCCTCCTTGCCTGGCTCTCCTCCTCCTCGCCCGGCTCTCCTCCTCCTCGTCTGGTCTTCCTCCCCCTCGCCTGGCCGATTTCTTGTGTTGTCTGATTTTTCCTGTTGTGTCTGATTTTTCCTGTTGTGTCTGATTTTTCCTGTTGTGTCTGATTTTTCCTGTTGTGTCTGATTTTTCCTGTTGTGTCTGATTTTTCCTGTTGTTTTGTTTTTTGTGTGTTGGCGGCACGGTGACTGACTGGCATCACTCATGTCTCACAGCAAGAAGGTTGGTTCGATCCCCGGGTCACCAGGCCTTTCTGTGTGGAGTTTTTCATGTTTCTCCCCGTGTCTGGATGGGTTTCCTCCGGGTACTCCGGTTTCCCCCATCAACCAAAACATGAACGCCCTTCGAGACAACTGTTGTTGTGATTTTGGGCGTTACAAAAATAAATGAATTGAATATATATATATATATATATATGTGTGTGTGTGTGTAGGGCAAAGTAAAAGAAAAGGAATACTTGCCAAGCCATCATTGGGTGTGTCTCACAGGGTGATGGACTCATTACATGAGCTTCACAGCTTCTTGGGGTTCCATGTTTTTCACAGGGTCAACTGGAAATAGGTGAACGACAGACACTTCCATATGTAGCATATAAACACAGAACTGTAGATAGTATTGTAATGCCCCGTAGTCACAGGTAAGAAGCACACGCCTTGTTTCTTGCAAACGGGTTTATTTAATAAAGTGGTGGCACTCAACCGAGCTGCTGTTCAGCCACAGCTCACGCTAACTCTGCCAAAAAACACAGAACAGAACTCGGACCTCCCCTTCAGTCCCTCTTCTCAAAACACAACACATTGTCCAAAACCCCCACAGCGCCCTCTCCTGATGCAACAGGGATAAAACAATAACACATCCCAGCACAGAGCTATTACAGTATGTTGATACATGTGTGTGTGTTGATACATGTGTGTGTGTTGATACGTGTGTGTATGTTGATACGTGTGTGTGTGTTGATACGTGTGTGTATGTTGATACGTGTGTGTATGTTGATACGTGTGTGTTGATACGTGTGTGTGTGTTGATACGTGTGTGTGTGTTGATACGTGTGTGTATGTTGATACGTGTGTGTACGTTGATACGTGTGTGTGTGTTGATACGTGTGTGTATGTTGATACGTGTGTGTGTGTTGATACATGTGTGTCTGTTGAAACATGTGTGTGTATGTTGATACGTGTGTGTATGTTGATACATGTGTGTGTGTTGATACGTGTGTGTATGTTGATACATGTGTGTGTGTTGATACGTGTGTGTATGTTGATACGTGTGTGTGTGTTGATACGTGTGTGTATGTTGATACATGTGTGTGTGTTGATACGTGTGTGTATGTTGATACGTGTGTGTGTGTTGATACATGTGTGTGTGTTGATACATGTGTGTGTGTTGATACATGTGTGTGTGTTGATACATGTGTGTGTGTTGATACATGTGTGTATGTTGATACATGTGTGTGTGTGTGCTGACATATGTGTGTGTTGATACGTGTGTGTATGTTGATACGTGTGTGTATGTTGATACATGTGTGTGTGTTCATACATGTGTGTATGTTGATACATGTGTGTGTGTTGATACATGTGTGTGTGTTGATACGTGTGTGTATGTTGATACATGTGTGTGTGTTGATACATGTGTGTGTGTTGATACGTGTGTGTATGTTGATACATGTGTGTGTGTTGATACATGTGTGTGTGTTGATACGTGTGTGTATGTTGATACGTGTGTGTATGTTGATACGTGTGTGTATGTTGATACATGTGTGTGTGTTCATACATGTGTGTATGTTGATACATGTGTGTGTGTTGATACATGTGTGTGTGTTGATACGTGTGTGTATGTTGATACGTGTGTGTATGTTGATACATGTGTGTGTGTTGATACGTGTGTGTTGATACGTGTGTGTTGATACGTGTGTGTATGTTGATACATGTGTGTGTGTTGATACGTGTGTGTATGTTGATACGTGTGTGTATGTTGATACATGTGTGTGTGTTGATACGTGTGTGTATGTTGATACATGTGTGTGTGTTGATACGTGTGTGTGTGTTGACACATGTGTGTGTGTGTTGATACGTGTGTGTGTGTGTTGATACATGTGTGTGTGTTGATACATGTGTGTGTGTGTTGATACGTGTGTGTGTGTTGATACGTGTGTGTGTGTTGATACATGTGTGTGTGTGTTGATACGTGTGTGTGTGTGTTGATACATGTGTGTGTGTGTTGATACGTGTGTGTGTGTGTTGATACATGTGTGTGTGTTGATACATGTGTGTGTGTGTTGATACATGTGTGTGTGTTGATACATGTGTGTGTGTGTTGATACATGTGTGTATGTTGATACATGTGTGTGTTGATACATGTGTGTGTGTTGATACATGTGTGTGTGTTGATACATGTGTGTATGTTGATACATGTGTGTGTGTTGATACATGTGTGTGTGTTGATACATGTGTGTGTGTTGATACATGTGTGTGTGTTGATACATGTGTGTGTGTGTTGATACATGTGTGTGTTGATACATGTGTGTGTGTTGATACATGTGTGTGTGTTGATACATGTGTGTGTGTTGATACATGTGTGTGTTGATACGTGTGTGTGTATGTTGATACATGTGTGTGTGTTGATACATGTGTGTGTGTTGATACATGTGTGTGTTGATACGTGTGTGTGTGTGTTGATACATGTGTGTGTTGATACATGTGTGTGTATGTTGATACATGTGTGTGTGTTGATACATGTGTAGTGTGTTGATACGTGTGTGTGTGTGTATGTTGATACATGTGTGTGTGTTGATACATGTGTGTGTGTGTGTTGATACATGTGTGTGTGTTGATACATGTGTGTGTGTTGATACATGTGTGTGTGTTGATACATGTGTGTGTGTGTGTTGATACGTGTGTGTGTATGTTGATACATGTGTGTGTGTTGATACATGTGTGTGTGTTGATACATGTGTGTGTGTTGATACATGTGTGTGTGTATGTTGATACATGTGTGTGTGTTGATACATGTGTGTGTGTTGATACATGTGTGTGTGTTGATACATGTGTGTGTGTTGATACATGTGTGTGTGTTGATATATGTGTGTGTGTTGATACGTGTGTGTGTATGTTGATACATGTGTGTATGTTGATACATGTGTGTGTGTTGATACATGTGTGTGTGTTGATACATGTGTGTGTGTTGATACGTGTGTGTATGTTGATACGTGTGTGTTGATACATGTGTGTATGTTGATACGTGTGTGTTGATACATGTGTGTATGTTGATACGTGTGTGTGTGTTGATACATGTGTGTATGTTGATACGTGTGTGTTGATACATGTGTGTATGTTGATACATGTGTGTATGTTGATACATGTGTGTGTGTTGATACGTGTGTGTATGTTGATACATGTGTGTATGTTGATACGTGTGTGTTGATACATGTGTGTATGTTGATACGTGTGTGTGTGTTGATACATGTGTGTATGTTGATACGTGTATGTTGATACATGTGTGTGTGTTGATACGTGTGTGTATGTTGATACATGTGTGTATGTTGATACGTGTGTGTTGATACATGTGTGTATGTTGATACATGTGTGTCTGTTGATACGTGTGTGTATGTTGATACATGTGTGTGTTGATACGTGTGTGTGTTGATACGTGTGTGTGTGTGTTGATACGTGTGTGTGTGTTGATACGTGTGTGTTGATACGTGTGTGTGTGTTGATACATGTGTGTATGTTGATACATGTGTGTGTGTTGATACATGTGTGTGTGTGTTGATACGTGTGTGTGTGTTGATACGTGTGTGTGTGTTGATACGTGTGTGTATGTTGATACATGTGTGTATGTTGATACGTGTGTGTGTGTTGATACGTGTGTGTGTGTTGATACGTGTGTGTGTGTTGATACATGTGTGTATGTTGATACGTGTGTGTGTGTTGATACGTGTGTGTGTGTTGATACGTGTGTGTATGTTGATACATGTGTGTATGTTGATACGTGTGTGTGTGTTGATACGTGTGTGTATGTTGATACGTGTGTGTGTGTTGATAGGGGTGTGTGTGTGTATGTGCCTTACTAAACTTTGACCAGGTCTAAACAAGGACGAAACCAGGACTAAACCAGGACTAAACCAGGACTAAACCAGGACTAAACCAGGTCTAAACCAGGTCTAAACCAGGACTGAACCAGGACTGAACCAGGTCTAAACCAGGACTAAACCAGACTAAACCAGGTCTAAACAAGGTCTAAACCAGGTCTAAACCAGGTCTAAACCAGGACTGAACCAGGACTGAACCAGGACTAAACCAGGACTAAACCAGGACTAAACCAAGACTGAACCAGGTCTAAACCAGGACTAAACCAGGACTAAACCAGGACTAAACCAGGTCTAAACCAGGACTAAACCAGGTCTAAACCAGGACTAAACCAGGTCTAAACCAGGACTAAACCAAGACTGAACCAGGTCTAAACCAGGACTAAACCAGGACTAAATCAGGACTAAACCAGGACTAAACCAGGTCTAAACCAGGACTAAACCAGGTCTAAACCAGGACTAAACCAGGACTAAACCAGGTCTAAACCAGGTCTAAACCAGGTCTAAACCAGGTCTAAACCAGGACTGAACCAGGACTGAACCAGGTCTAAACCAGGACTAAACCAGACTAAACCAGGTCTAAACAAGGTCTAAACCAGGTCTAAACCAGGTCTAAACCAGGACTGAACCAGGACTAAACCAGGACTAAACCAGGACTAAACCAAGACTGAACCAGGTCTAAACCAGGACTAAACCAGGACTAAACCAGGACTAAACCAGGTCTAAACCAGGACTAAACCAGGACTAAACCAGGTCTAAACCAGGTCTGAACCAGGACTGAACCAGGACTGAACCAGGACTAAACCAGACTAAACCAGGTCTAAACAAGGTCTAAACCAGGTCTAAACCAGGTCTAAACCAGGACTGAACCAGGACTGAACCAGGACTAAACCAGGACTAAACCAGGACTAAACCAGGTCTAAACCAGGTCTAAGCCAGGACTAAACAAGGACTAAACAAGGACTAAACCAGGTCTAAACCAAGACTAAACCAGGTCTAAACCAGGACTAAATCAGGTCTAAACCAGGACTAAACCAGGGTCTAAACCAGGACTAAACCAGAACTGAATCAGGTCTAAACCAGGACTAAACCAGGACTAAACCAGGTCTAAACCAGAACTAAACCAGGTCTAAACCAGGACTAAACCAGGTCTAAACCAGGACTAAACCAGGACTAAACCAGGACTAAACCAGGTCTAAACCAGGTCTAAACCAGGACTGAACCAGGACTGAACCAGGTCTAAACCAGGACTAAACCAGACTAAACCAGGTCTAAACAAGGTCTAAACCAGGTCTAAACCAGGTCTAAACCAGGACTGAACCAGGACTGAACCAGGACTAAACCAGGACTAAACCAGGACTAAACCAAGACTGAACCAGGTCTAAACCAGGTCTAAACCAGGACTAAACCAGGTCTAAACCAGGACTAAACCAGGACTAAACCAGGACTAAACCAGGACTGAACCAGGTCTAAACCAGGACTAAACCAAACTAAACCAGGTCTAAACAAGGTCTAAACCAGGTCTAAACCAGGTCTAAACCAGGACTGAACCAGGACTGAACCAGGACTAAACCAGGTCTAAACCAGGACTAAACCAGGACTAAACCAGGTCTAAACCAGGACTAAACCAGGACTAAACCAGGACTAAACCAGATCTAAACCAGGACTAAACCAGGTCTAAACCAGGTCTAAACCAGGACTAAACCAGGACTAAACCAGGACTAAACCAAGACTGAACCAGGTCTAAACCAGGACTAAACCAGGACTAAACCAGGACTAAACCAGGTCTAAACCAGGACTAAACCAGGACTAAACCAGGTCTAAACCAGGTCTAAACCAGGATTAAACCAGGACTAAACCAGGACTAAACCAGGACTGAACCAGGTCTAAACCAGGTCTAAACACTTTAGTATTGACAAATATTCGTTTTCAGCACCTATTGCTAATAATCCAGATTTTCAACTCACCTGTACTGATTCTGGCTTTAAAGAATGGAGGGAAGTAGGCATTACAAAAATATCAGATCTCTATGTAGATGATTTTATAAAGTCATTTCAACAATTAAAAAATGAATTTAATCTCCCACAAGCTCACTTCTTTCGATATTTGCAAATTAGAAGTTATCTCAATTCTATTACATATTACAAAAATGGTGTAAAAAACAGTATTTTGGATAATATTTTTATAAAAGCTGTTGTGCTTAAAGATAAAATTATAACAAATATATATGACCATATTAATATGAATACAGGTGTAGTTATTAATATTAAGAAAAGTTGGGAATATGACTTTGGTGTTAAATTGGATGATCAACAGTGGATCAAAGTACTAAATGATGCAAAACAAATCACTAAATCAAATAAATCTCATGAAGTACAGTATAAAATTATTAATAAAATGCATGTGACCCCTGTAACTCGGAGTAAATATGAAACTTGCACAACACTTTGTTTTAAATGCAAAAAGGAAGCAGGAACCTATTTTCATTTAATGTGGTCATGTCCAATTATTCTTTCATTTTGGTCTTCAGTTCTTCAGGAAACTGAAAAATATCTTGGAGTAAAAGTACCTGAAGACCCTAAGGCTTGTATATTGGGTATAAACAACTATACTCGAGAAACAAAAATGCTTAATGTTATAATGTACGCTGCACGCCTTTCTATACTCCAGGTATGGATCCAGGAACAATCTCCCTCCCTCACCCTCTGGCGTGAAAAACTTCTATCAATTTTGCCTTATGAAAGGCTTTACAATGTCCTTGAAGGAAAGTTAGACTCTTTTGTTAAGGACTGGTCGCCCCTGCGTGAGTTTTTAGGCCCAGAATGGCAGACAATAACACATATAGGACTAAAAAGTTAAATGGGTAATAGATTCCCTGTGTTTTTGGTTTTTTTTGTGAAGTGAATCTGAAGTAGACCAGATTATTGATATTTTATGTTATAAAGGCTCCTTTTGGTATGATATTGTCCCCCTTGTGTGTGCTTATTTGGTGTTGGTGTGGTTTTGTTTTTTTTTGTGTATTTTTATATTTGTGTTATCAGTAGATATGTATTCAGTTTGTTATTGTGAAATATCATGTAAATAAATAGTAAAAAAAAAAAAAAAAAAAAATCATATTCAAAATTCAGCTGGTAAAACCTTATTCTCATTTTGTTTATTTTTGATTTTGTGAAGACCAGTTCCATGACGACGTCACAGAATGCACGTGCCACACATCTCCATGGAAACGCGTGATGTCACAAAGAACTGTAGTGGAACTACAAAAACTGTAGTGGAACTTACACTTCACACAGCAGCTCATTCTCACTCAGACTGTCCACCGAGACAGACGTGTTTTACCCTCAAAACAAATAAATCCATTTACATATACAAAACAGCCACGAGCGCTCCAATGGCCACATTCGAAGAGCTGAGGAAGGAGCAGATGTTGTTTGATGCCTTGCTCAACGTGGCCGGCGTACAATTCCCGGCACACAAGCTGGTCCTGTGCAGCTGCAGCACGTACTTCAAAGCTCTGTTCACCAACTGGTCGAGCCCTGACCGCGAGGTTTTTTGACATCTCTCATGTGTCAGCTGATATTATGGAGATCATCCTGGACTACTGCTACACTCGGGTGGTCCACATCACCCCGGAAAACATCCAGGCGCTCTTTATCGCTGCTGACTTCTTAGGTGTGAGCGGGATTACCCAAGCCTGCTGTCGGGTCATGAAAGAGCAACTGTCCCCCAGTAACTGCATCGCTGTCTGGGGCCTCACAAACCAGTACCACTACCCCGAGCTGAAGAAACAAGTGTTCTCATACATCCTGAAGCACTTTGAAGATGTGGTGTCCAGCTCTGAAGAGTTCCTCCATCTCTCCAGGGAAGACCTCTGTTCCATCATTGACGAAGATCAGTTGAACGTGAAGGAGGAGAGCACCGTGTTTGAGGCGGTCCTCAGATGGGTCTCACACGCTCCTCAGGAAAGAATTACACACTTGGCCAATCTTCTGACAAAAGTCCGTCTGGCTCTGGTCCACCGCGACTACTTTATTCAGCAGGTTCATGGAAATAACCTGCTCCAGAACAATCATGAATGTAAGGCCGTGGTTATGGATGCCCAAGTTAGGGGATCCAATGTCTCCCTGTCCTCCCGTCTAGCCCGTCCGAGGCTGCCCCAAGCGCTCCTTCTAGCCATTGGCGGTTTCAGCGAAACAAATCCAGTCAACAACATCGAAGTGTATGACAACCGTGCCAACAGGTGGGTGGACGTGGCTAATAATGACAGGACACCACGGGCCTATCACGGTACAGTGTTCCTTAACGGATGTGTGTACTTGATTGGAGGGTTCGACGACGTTGTAGAGTTCAACACTACCCACAAGTACGACCTGGCCAATCACACGTGGCAAGAAGTAGCGCCCATGCATTCACCGAGGTGCTATGTCAGCGTGGCTTTGCTGGATGGTTTGATCTACGCCATGGGTGGGCACGATGGAGACGTGAGGCTGGAGACGGTCGAACGATACTCTCCAGAGACCAACCAGTGGACGATGATTTCTCCTATGAACGAACAGAGGAGCGACGCCAACAGCACAGCGTACGACGGGAAGATCTACATCTGTGGAGGCTTTAATGGCGAGCAGGTTCTGGACACAGCTGAGTGCTACAACCCACTCACCGATCAGTGGACCATGATCTCAAACATGACCAACAGACGCCGTGGGGTCGGTGTCATCGCCTATGCCAACGAAATCTACGCTGTCGGTGGCTTTTCTGGGATGGTCCGTTTGAACACCATGGAGGCCTATAACCCCAGGACCAATACATGGCGCCCCCTACCTGACCTGCTGTACGGGCGCAGCAACTTCGGCATTGGGGTTGTTGACGAGCGGCTGTACGTTGTGGGCGGGTTCAACGGCTCCACCACCATTAACCGTGTGGAATGTTTTGATGTGAAAACCGGAGTGTGGTCGGAGGTGCAGAACATGGAGATCTCTCGTTCTGCCCTGAGCTGCTCCGTGGCGTACGACCTTCCCAACATGGCCGACTATGCCGCACCCCGCGCCGCTCTTCCTGATGACGATCCCGCTGAGGAGTAGTCCCTCACTCCTTTAAATAAAAGCATCCATTAACTGCAAAAAAAAGTGTTCAGCTTTTCTTGTTGTCTCGGGTATTAAACTATCATCATTTTACATTTTGTTCTCTGTAAACTGCGGTATTGATATAAATGTCAAGCAACAGATTTTCATTCACCTTTAATAAAATGTATGTATAATATTTTTTTATTTGAATATATTTTATATTATTTAATGTATTTTATATATTTTAATATATTTTTTTTATTTTTCAACTCTAAATTTATGACCCAGAGGTTGATTTTCTTTTATAAATGCAAGTAAATACAGAGCAGTGGGCTATTTTAACATTTAAAAATCTATTTACATAACACATCCTCTTTAAAACAGACTTGGCAAACGTAAAATTAACAATCACATGAGCAGTAACGTGACCACGAGCCTATCACAGTCCCACATGTAACACTCTGTAACTCTGTGATTTTTATGGGTGAGTAAGCAGACTTGGGGTGGACATCAATCTTTAGTCGATAACAGTTTAGTAACAGCACTTTTGATTCAATTCAATTAAATTCATTTATTTTTCTAACGCCCAAAATCACAACAGTTGTCTCGAAGGGCGTTCATGTTTTGGTTGATGGGGGAAACCGGAGTACCCGGAGGAAATTGATACAAACTAATAGCAAATTGGTATGTTTATTTTACATATTGATTGCATAATGAGCCATTTAGAGTCAAATTATAGAAGCCTAGATCTACATAGTTTATTGATATTTGAATATTTATACCTTATTGATGCAGCTGAGCCTTTAGTACTGTTGTTATCTATGGAATTATCATTATGCATCTAGAAACATATGAGACACTTACTAAACAAAATGTACCTTCATGAAGAGATACTTAACACTGCGCCGGTCCGACAGATGCACTTATAATACAGCCTCATGTGTCACAATCGTTCCCTCAAACACAGCCGAGAGCTCACAATCAGCTGCAAATCAAAACCACGTCTCTCCTGAAGAATCGTCCTGTGTTTCCCTGAAGCAGATCCAGAACAGCCACATGTTCCTCCACACACACACAGTCTCATTATTCCACTGATGCTGCTGCTCCTTCATAAACGCACAGATCACAGACCAGACGTCTCCTCGCTGCCCCGGCCGCTGTCACTCCTCTGCTCCGTCTGGATCCTCCATTTCACACAAAGTAGCTCTGAAACTAGCTCATGTTTGATTAAATGACGATCCGTATTTGTAACTAATATTGGATTATTACAAACACAAAGCTACAAACAATAACTTGGTGCTAAAGTGAGTTATTTTAGTCACTTGTGTTGAAAGCTGGTGCTGTTGTTGTCGCCTCTTGCTGCACATGCACACTTACAAAAACTCTCGTCAGACGTACAATTCCCATGGATCTATAATATGGGTTTATTCAGCACTGTTTGAGTCGGTCCTCAATAACACATGCACAATCCTCCAAAACAGGAGTCTCAAACATGCGGCCCAGGGAACAATTGCGGCCCACGAGACAATATTTTGTGGCCTGTGAGACAATATTTTGCAGAACAATATCAAAGTTTAATGTTAGTGTGGCATTACCATGTTGTGTGGAGAACGTTCCACCAAATCTGTAAACCCCAAACACACATGTCACTCGCGCTGTGTGCTCCCGTCACAAAACATTCAACAATAACGATAACAATAATATCCATAAAATCCACAAGAACTGGCATATTTCCTCACATATGTTGAACAGCGATGATGTTTGAGAAGATTTTTACAAAGATTTTCACCCTGACTCCCCTCAGGCCCTCTACGCCATGGGTGGGCACGATGGAGACGTGAGGCTGGAGACGGTCGAACGAAAAAAAAAAACAAAAAAACAATTCCTCTAGTGCTTTTCTCAGCATCTTTTATTATTTTTATGCACAAATTAAAGGTTTTCTTGGAATATTTATTGAGATATACTCATTAGCAAACACTTTTTGGCATTTTAATTTTAATTTCTAACATATGTATTTCAATAGTATATATTTTTTTCCATTACCATGGCAACATGCTTGCAAATACGGATGTTCTCATTGCCTTTTTTGTTCAGTATTGCAAGACGGATGTCCGTGCCATATTTGATTTGTCTGCAATAAACAAAATATGGTGGCATCTTTCAAAGTTTCAAGGGGTCACTGTAGAACAGTTTTATATCATATCTATACAAGTTTAACATCGCTATGTTCAGGTCATCAATGCACACAAATTGGGTCTGGCTCAATTTGACATCATCTATGAGAAATACACACATTTTTATGCTTATTCTTATTATAGCAAATTCTCACTGGTTTGTGGATTTGCCACACCCACATTTCAGATTTCATCAAAAATCTACACATATTTAATTGGACATGGTTCTTGGTTTAACCAATTTTCAAGTCTTTTGGAAGACATTCCAAGGTGGAGATGTTACAAGTAAGACAAGTACAATTTTGGGTCATATAGTTTTTACTCATCATTCCATGTGGTATTGTCATGACGACTTTAATTTTTGTAGGTTTGAAAACATTTGGCCTCTTCTTCCATTGGCAGTTATTTTGACTTTTTAAGGGGATGCCACGGAAACGAAACCTTTTTCATCTTTTTTAATTGTGCTTTTGGATTACTCCTTCTGTTGGGAAAATTGAATTTTAGGCCAGGATTAATGTAGAGCATCTATTTAGTCTACAACAAAGTCCAGAACTCTGAACCCAATTCATTTCAATGACATATTTTTTATGGTACCACGGAAACATGGTTGCAAGTAGATGTATTTTCTCATTGGCTTTTTTGTTTAGTTTGCCAAGCCAGATGTCCATGCCGAATTTCCAATGTTTATGACAAAGTAATTTTTTTTGATCCAATTCAAAAGTTCAAGGGGGCGCTGTGGAGCAATATAATGTCTGACCTATGCAAATTCTATATGTATGTGTTCAGATCCACATTTTGAAAAAAATGTATATTAATGCCGGGAAATAAGACACTGCATGTGTGAGTTACGCGCACTTTAACACTTCAAAATATTGTTTTTTTCTTTGATTGCTGGCCACACCCACATTTTATGATGTAGAAAAATCCAAGACATTTCCTTATAATCCCACATGGGTCTACTTCATTTTGACCAATTTGGAAGTTTCTTGAATGAAAATCCAAGGCGCAAAAAATCCAAATGTGAGAGGTAAAATTTTGAAAAAATGGGGTTCCACCCACAATGGCCGACTTCCTGTAGGGCAGGGGTCGGCAACTTCGCTTGGCTTCGGGCCAATTTTTTTCAGCGCCCACAGGTGGCGGGCCAGATGGTAAAGGTATTGGCTTACATATATTTATAAATACATAAATATGAATTACATGCATTTTAACTCACCTAAAACAGCCAATTAAAAAATCCTCGGGCAAAAGCTTTTGCTCCTTTTATTATGGTTTTGGTAAGAATTATGCCTTTGTTGAACATGGTAATATGGATACTAAAGGCGCACAGTATCGGGTAGAGCTATGAAAAACTTTTCACTTTAAGGTTTTACCTCATTTATTCAGGTCTTTGTCTCATGATATTAATTGAAACTAATACTTTTGTGGTTAAAATGTGCGGATTTAAACAAGGATAAAATCTTTCTAAGACGGTTACTTGAACCAGGAAGCTGCGTAATTATTGCTTATCGTCAAATCTCTCCATCAAAATTCTTTTCTCACGCTGTCTTCTTGTGACCATCACTGCGATTTAGCTCTGCCTCGAAGGTTAAACTACGACAGGCTTTTAGTCGTGCGTAATACCGCACTAACGGCTTCCTTACTCCGCATTTGGTGCCGTAATGACCTGCACCTTTACGCACGACTGTGGGAGAGCTGTAGGACTTGGATGATGCCAAGTGCAGCAAGGATCATGATAAAATCACAACGTAAATGAAAAATGTTTAAAATTGACATGGCTAAGTGGATTTATGTTGTGTCAAACATGAGCAAAGGTCGGGAACAATAAAACCTGACATGCGGACAAAAAGCAAGTCCCCACCCCGGTTAAAAGAAATCTTCAAACTGAGTATTTTGACAGTTTTGTGATTAAGTGATTTATTTTAATAAAATAGGGAATTTTGAATAACTAACCACAGAAGTGCAAGAAGGCTATAGCGTAACGGGTGCACATTCCTTGAGCTGCGCGCAGTCTGCACACTTGCCTCACCAGATGTCCAAAAACAGCCACGATTTTGACTGGTGAAGGTGTATGTACACACCAGTTCATTGTTTGCTTTTAATGTTGTGTTACATGCACATCATGGGCAGTGGAATGCCCGTAGCAGTGCCCACATAACTTGGTATTTGTCGTAACGGTGGGTGCAGCGGACCAAAGGATGCAGACTCGGGGAATATTTACATAAAGAAATGACAAATGGTGCAGTTCGAGGGTTGATCCGGCAGTGAGCAGGAGGTGAGGCACGGGCCAGGATCCAGGAGCGGAACGTGGAGCGCAGCGGAGATGACGATGCGGGCAGCACCAGGGCAGGACGCAGAGTGCTAACCAGGGTCCGGGGTCGCGGAATGCAGAAATAAAACAGACAGTACCAGGGCTGGGAAGCAGGGTGGAAGCAGGGTCGGAGCTGAGCCGGGAGCGCTGGAGCTGAGACGGTTCAGCAAGCTGGGTGGAGACGCACATACGATCCGGCACCGAACGGGATGAGGCTGAAACGAAGATGAACCGGCACTGAACAGGGTGTAGAAACGCAGATGATCTCGCCCTGAGGGTCTGGTCCTGCCTCCTCTTATACACAGCAGGTGGTGGTGATCGCGCTGATGAGCTGCAGGTGCGCGCAGGAGGAGCCAGGAGCTCAGCCCAGCTCGGCAGGTGAGGGAGGGAAGGAGCAGGACAGGAGGAAAAACGTGGAGCAGACGGAGCGGATCATGACAGTATTAAAGAATCAATGCCGGAAGAAAGTCCAAAATCCTCTGGCGGGCCAAAATAAATTGGCAAAGGGCCAACATTTTCCCGCGGGCCGGACGTTGCCGACCACTGCTGTAGGGTTTAGGGTGGGGTCATAATATAATTTTTTACTTATCTTGACATCTTCTATGTTTGTACCAAATTTCATTTGTCTACGATGAAAAAGGTCTCTCATTGCCGCAATGTATTTCAAATTTTGAGGTGGCGCTATTGAGTCATTTTGAAACATTAATTTTTTTGAACATCAAAATAATTAATTTTTCACCAATCTTGAATTTTGGGTCCAATAAAATTGACTTTTCGTTAACGTTCAGGGGGTCAAAAGTGGATTCAAAGTGCCTACCAAAATAATAATAATAATAATGGAAACGCATTTTCCACCCATTATTTTTCTCCTAAACCATAACAGCTACAGTCATGTGACTTTCTCACATTGTGCCCCATCACAAATAAGGCCCCTGTGAATTTTTTCACACGTCCACAACAAATCGATTGTCTTCTATTAATTTTTGAAAATGAAATTTGAAGAGGGCGCTAGAGAGCCATTTTGTGAGAGAGTGCCTTGATTTGCATATCATTGCGTTCAGCTCACAAATGTGCATAAACGCTGTATTAGCGTTTTCCCAACAAAAAATGCGTGAAAGAGAAATATTTTTTTGAAATATTCCAAAATTTGCGATTTTGTTGAAAATTCACCCTGACCACACCCAAAGTCATAATCAAAATGTAATTGTTAATCTTTAATCACACATGGGTTTAGTGGGATTTGGCCAAATTTGAAGTGTTTGTGATGAAAACTGTGCGAGAAAATGTCCTGAATGTGAGGGTGTGCACTTTTGTCGTTCCCGGGTTTGATCCAATATGGCCGACTTCCTATACATTTTAGGGCGGGGCCATAATATTATTTTTGTCATGTCCCGACATGTACTATTTTTTGATGTGAGTTTCAGATTTTTACGTTGACTTTTTTCCGAGTCGGGCTCCCATTGGCCCCATGAAAATCAAAGTTTGAGGTGGCGCTACCGAGTCGTCTTTCGTTATTTTTTCTCGGGGTCTTTTGTGACAATTAGAGCTCGTCGAGTTCTAATTTTTGACACCACTCACTGCCATGTCGGGGCGTGTTTACTACTTGATTTTTGCCATTTTCCGGGTTTCGGACGCGGTTTTAATGAGTCCCTCGCCGGGACGGAGTCCCAGGCTCGGGCCTAATAATAATAAGAAGAAGAAACCCAGGAAGAACAATGCCCCTCCAAAAAAGTCAAGAAATCTAATGGGAAGTTGCCTGTTGGATTTGGAAGTGACATCATCACTTTAACAGCTCCATTCAAAGGAAGTCTGCCTGGTTTTGCCCCATTAGAGTTTTGTAACAAGTTCAGTGTCTAATATTCTCAAACCAAGATGGCGACTGCATCAAACCAGTTACTTGCCCCTGAGCTTTTCCTCTGTTTGAAATGCCATGTCTGTTTCTGCTCCATATTATTTATAATATATTAAGATAGACACTGTATAACTGGAGGAGTTACCTTCCACCTGGTACACCTCACACTCGATCAGCTGAAGGTCGTTGCCGTGCATTTCATCAGGAGTGAAGGCCGTGTAGTATTGTCCTGGATTACTGTGAACAGCAGCGCCTCCATTCATCAGAATCAAACTTTTTCCAAAATATGGCCCTGAGTTACCGACCATTTTGACAGCATAGTTACTGTAGGTGGTGGGATATTTGAGCAGAGCATCTCCTTTAAAGGTAAAGAGAAACGCCTTCTGGTCGTTGACATATTGACCAGTCTGACTGAAGGGGGCGCTGGTGTACCCTCCGAACACGTGTCCGGAGCTGTTGTATCCCACAGAGATGGAGGGTCCTCGGGCGTCACAGCGCTGATGGAACGCTGCTCCAGTGAAGCCGTGGATGGAAGCTT
The DNA here is from genome assembly GCF_009829125.3 of Periophthalmus magnuspinnatus. Lineage (NCBI taxonomy): Eukaryota > Metazoa > Chordata > Actinopteri > Gobiiformes > Gobiidae > Periophthalmus > Periophthalmus magnuspinnatus. The sequence continues at coordinate 148,174 of NW_022986785.1, forward strand.
TAAAGAGCAGCTTCAGCTTCACTCTTCCTTCCAGCTCACTGCACAGCGCCCTCTGCTGGACACTTGTCAGGTTGGAGTTCATGACTCTACACGGCCTTCAGGACCTTCAGAAGAAAAGAAGTTAAGTCATTTCAGATGAATATTGTGATTTAAAATGTCCAAATTATAACATAAAGATCCACGAGTGTCACAGATTATAACTATAGAGCAAACACAGGCACAATATGGCTGATTTAATAAAAAGAGAATGTCCTGAGTTTTAGCTGAATGTGATATTGTTCTACAAAAGTCACATAATGACTCATTATTTATATTCAGTTCTTGTTTCTGAAATAGAAAAACCACTGGCTTGGCAACTTGTAATTATTATGTTCACAGAGTAATTTGCACCTTAATTTTAGCCTTTTCTTTAAATCAAATCAATTCAGCTAATATAGACTTTTTTTAGAGCTATAATCATGTTATAGTGGTTTCCCCTCATCATTTACTCGTCTGAAGTTGTGTTTGGAGTGATTCATGTTGGGGTAATCTTTAATCGACTACTTTCAAGACGTCATTTTGTCAATCTACCCCCGTTTACACCTCCCCCCGTCCACGCCCAGTGACCACACACTTCATTATCATTATCTTGAATGAATGTTTGGATTTTATTGGCATTTACACCATTTATGACATGAACCTGTCCAAGAGCTGAAGGTGGAAATAATAAATCCAGAACAAACACGTGTCTTTATGTAGGTCCATGTTTTTGGTGCATTGTTCCTGATAAATAAATAAAATAAACCTCAGCCTTTTCAGCAGCTCTCAGACAATAATAAAAATACTTTTACTTTTCAGTCCAGTTCAAACATGTAGTGAAGTACAGATACTGCTCTCAAATGTACTCAAGTAAAAGTAAAACGTATCTACTTTAAAATGTATTTAAGTAAAGTACAGACAGACCGACCTGAAATCTGAACTACTGATACTTAACTACAGAACTTTACTGTTTTTACTTTATGTTCCACCGCTGCCCAAATGTAAAGCAACAACAAAAGCAGGTGAACCATTCACCTTTAAACAGAATAAAGAAACTTTAAACACGAGCGCGTTTGGATCTTTTGAGTTCACTTGTTTTTCAGGTCAAATCTGTCTCTGCTTTAAAAAAAACATCGTTACAATAAAACTTAATGCTTTTTAGTGAAATATTAAGTGAAATATTAAAGTATAAACGCGGTGTTACCTGGTGTGTGTCTGCAGAAGGAGCAGGATGAATGATTCACGAATACAGAGAAAACGAAACTGACCAGAGCCAAAGTAAAAGCGGATGTGCATTTCAAAGTAAAAGCGGATGTGCATTTCAAAGTAAAAGCGGATGTGCATTTCAAAGTAAAAGCGGATGTGCATTTCAAAGTAAAAGCTTTAGAACGTGATCTGGTGATATTTGGAAAAGTCAAGAATTAGCATCTTATTAATCATATAGGCTATTTTTGTATTAAAAAAAAATATATATATATATATAATTTTTTAATAAATAAGTAATGTTTTATTTTGATTATTTTTACACCCAGAGCTCTCAGTTTGAACCGTTTTAAACATATTTTATCCTTGTTTTTTGTGTCATTAGTCTGTAGATAAAGGAGCTCTCACACTGGCCTCTGTCACATAAATAATCCATCCATCCATCCATCCATTTTCTTCCGCTTTATCCGGGGCCGGGTCGCGGGGGCAGCAGTCTAAGCAGGGACTCCCAGACTTCCCTCACCCCGGACACGTCCTCCAGCTCCTCCGGTGGGACCCCAAGGCGTTCCCAGGCCAGCCGAGAGACATAGTCCCTCCAGCGTGTCCTGGGTCTTCCCCGGGGCCTCCTCCCGGTGGGACATGCCCAGAACACCTCCCTAGGGAGGCGTCCAGGAGGCATCCTGAGCAGATGCCCGAGCCACCTCAGCTGGTTCCTCTCAACGTGTAGGAGCAGCGGCTCTACTCCGAGCTCCTCCCGTGTGACCGAGCTCCTCACCCTATCCCTAAGGGTGCGCCCGGCCACTCTGCGGAGGAAGCCCATTTCAGCCGCTTGTATCCGCGATCTTGTCCTTTCGGTCATTACCCAAAGCTCATGACCATAGGTGAGGGTAGGAACGTAGATTGACCGGTAAATCGAGAGCTTCGCCTTCCGGCTCAGCTCCTTCTTTACCACAACGGACCGATACAGCGACCGCATCACTGCAGACGCTGCACCGATCCGCCTGTCAATCTCCCGCTCCATCCTTCCCTCACTCGTGAACAAGACCCCGAGATACTTGAACTCCTCCACTTGGGGCAGAGACTCACCACCCACCCGGAGAGAGCAAACCACCTTTTTCCGGTCGAGAACCATGGCCTCGGATTTGGAGGAGCTGATTCTCATCCCAGCCGCTTCACACTCGGCTGCAAACCGCCCCAGTGCTGCAGGTCCTGGCTCGAAGAAGCCATCAGGACAACATCATCTGCAAACAGCAGAGATGAAATCCTGTGGTTCCCAAACCAGACCCCCTCCGGCCCCTGGCTGCGCCTAGAAATTCTGTCCATAAATATAATGAACAGAACCGGTGACAAAGGGCAGCCCTGGCGGAGTCCAACATGCACCGGGAACAGGTCTGACTTACTGCCGGCAATGCGAACACAGCTCCTGCTCCGGTCATACAGGGACCGGACAGCCCTTAGCAAAGAGCCCCGGACCCCATACTCCCAGAGCACCCCCCAAAGGACACCACGAGGGACACGGTCGAATGCCTTCTCCAAATCCACAAAACACATGTGGACTGGTTGGGCAAACTCCCATGAACCCTCGAGGACCCGATGAAGAGTATAGAGCTGGTCCAGTGTTCCACGACCAGGACGAAAACCACACTGCTCCTCCTGAATCCGAGGTTCGACTATCGGTCGGATTCTCCTCTCCAGTACCCTGGAATAGACCTTACCGGGAAGGCTGAGGAGTGTGATTCCCCTGTAATTGGAACACACCCTCCGGTCCCCCTTCTTATACAGAGGGACCACCACCCCGGTCTGCCATTCCACAGGTACTGTCCCCGACCGCCACGCGATGTTGCAGAGACGTGTCAGCCAAGACAGTCCCACAACATCCAGAGACTTGAGGTACTCGGGACGGATCTCGTCCACCCCCGGAGCCTTGCCACCGAGGAGCTTGCCAACCACCTCAGTGACTTCAGCCAGGGTGATGGACGAGTCCGCCTCTGGGTCCCCAGTTTCTGCTTCCTCCTCGGAAGACGTGACAGTGGGATTGAGGAGATCCTCAAAGTATTCCTTCCACCGCCCGACAACATCCCCAGTCGAAGTCAGCAGCTCTCCACCCGCACTGTAAACAGTGTTGGTGAAGCACTGCTTTCCCCTCCTGAGGCGTCGGACGGTTTGCCAGAATCTCTTTGAGGCCGTCCAATAGTCCTCCTCCATGGCCTCCCCGAACTCCTCCCAACCCCGAGTTTTTGCCTCTGTGACTGCCCGAGCCGCGGCACGCTTGGCCCGCCTGTACTCATCAGCTGCCTCAGGAGTCCCACGAGCCAACAAGGCTCGATAAGACTCCTTCTTCAGCTTGACGGCATCCCTTACTTCCGGTGTCCACCACCGGGTTCGGGGATTGCCGCCGCGACAAGCACCACAGACCTTACGACCACAGCTACGAGCAGCCGCATCGACAATAGAGGTGAAGAACATGGCCCACTCGGAGTCCATGTCTCCAACCTCCCCCGGGATCAGGGAGAAGCTCTCCCGGAGGTGTGAGTTGAAGACCCCCCTGACAGAGGGCTCCGCCAGACGTTCCCAGCAGACCCTCACAATGCGCTTGGGTCTGCCAGGTCTGTCCGGCTTCCTCCTCCGCCAGCGGATCCAACTCACCACCAGGTGGTGCTCTACAGCTCAGCCCCTCTCTTCACCCGAGTGTCCAAGACACGCAGTCGGTGGTCAGATGACACGACAACAAAGTCGATCATCGACCTCCGACCTAGAGTGTCCTGGTGCCACGTGCACCGATGGACACCCTTGTGCTCGAACATGGTGTTTGTTATGGAAAAGCTGTGACTAGCACAGAAGTCCAATAACAAAACACCGCTCGGGTTCAGATCGGGGAGGCCGTTCCTCCCAATCACGCCCCTCCAAGTGTCACTGTCATTACCCACATGGGCGTTGAAGTCCCCCAGGAGAACAACGGAGTCCCCGGTTGGTGCACTGTCTAGTACCCCTGCCAGGGACTCCAAGAAGGCCGGGTACTCTGCACTGCTGTTTGGCCCGTAGGCCGACACAACAGTGAGAGACCTGTCCCCGACCCGAAGGCGCAGGGACGCGACCCTCTCGTTCACCGGAGTGAACCCCAACACGCAGCGGCTGAGCTGTGGGGCAATGAGCAAGCCCACACCAGCTCGCCGCCGCTCCCCGCGGGCAACGCCAGAGAAATGGAGAGTCCAACCCCTCTCAAGAAGTTGGGTTCCAGAGCCCAAGCTGTGCGTGGAGGTGAGGCCGACTATATCTAGTCGGTAACGCTCAACCTCCCGCACAAGCTCAGGCTCCTTCCCCCTCAGCGAGGTGACATTCCATGTCCCCAGAGCTAGTCTCCATGTCCGGAGATCCGGTCGTCGAGGTCCCCGCCTTCGACTGCTGCCCGGATCTCTTTGCACCCGCCCCTCATGGCTCCTCCCGCAGGTGGTGGGTCCACGGGAGGACGGCCCCACGTCGTTCCTTCGGGCTGGGCCCGACCGGGCCCCGTGGGGAAAGGCCCGGCCACCAGGCGCTCGCTGGCGTGCACCCACCCCAGGCCTGGCTCCAGGGTGGGGCCCCGGTAACGCCAGTCCGGGCGACGTAACTGGCCTTGATCTTTGTCTGTTCATGTAGTCATCCCCAAAGTCAGGACACACACTCATGGAGAGGCCTCTTTCCAGTTTTATGGCCCCCGTCTATGGAACAGTCTGCCAGAGGAGGGCCGCAGAGAACATTCAGGTTTTTAAAAGCAGGCTCAAGACCCATCTTTTTAGCAGAGCTTTTGACTAGTATTTATCACTTTAGTTTATTTCTCTATTTATTTAGGCTTATTTAGGCTGGCTAGTGTGTTTATGTTGATATTTCAATTTCAATTTCAATTTAATATTTTATTTCATTCATTAAAACAAAACAATCCGCATAACTGCATACAGTATTACGGCTTTTGTACAATTTTTGTTAAGTGAATGAAAGGGCACAGAAGGAAGCAAAAGCTTATAATATCTGCCCCTCATCAACTCTGACTCTTATTCACTACATTATACAAAGTCAAACATAAATGTACAGCTACTTTACTAAAAAAAAAAAAAAAAAACAACAACAAAAAACAAACAAAAAAAACACAAAATCATCCTGTCACATATCAGTTATATATCTTCTTAATAATGATAATTTCAAACTTTTCTTAAACATATAAATGGATTTGGATTCTTTAATATTACTTTCTAGGCTGTTCCAAAGACTGACTCCCTTGATTGAAATACATCTTTCCTTTGGTTTTGTTCTGAACACTGGTTTAGAAAATACATCAGTTCCTCTTAATTGATATCTATTTTCTCTCTTTCGAAATCTATTTTGCAACTTCTCTGGTAACACTTTTTGATGAGCTTTGTACATGGTTTTAAGAATGCCATATTCCACCAATTCGTTAAATTTCAACGTTTCTAACTGAATAAAAATTGGATTTGTATGTTCTCTATATCCACTTCCATTGATAACTCTAATAGCACGCTTCTGCAACAGAAAAACTGGTTCAATGTAGGTTTTACAAGCACTTCCCCACACGTCAATGCAATATGCCAAATATGGAACGATCAATGTGTTATACAATAAGAACAATGCATCTCTGTTGAGAGACTCTTTCACCTTGTGTAATACGGCTATGGTTTGTGATACTTTTGATCTTACTTGCTCTATGTGGGACTTCCACGTCAGCTGCTCATCAATCATAACTCCTAAAAAACGAAATGTACTTGTTCTTTCTATCTCTAATCCTTGTGTGAATAATCTTACCTCTAAATCTTTCTTCTTACAACTAAAGACCATAAATTTAGTTTTGCTAATGTTTATAGATAGCTTGTTAGCATTGAACCATTTTAATATTTTTTGAAACTCATCTTCTACATTTTTTATAACCTCATTTATGTTTTTTCCTGAGTAAAATAATGTGGTATCATCAGCAAACAAGATGCAATTTAGTAATTTTGATACAGACATAATATCATTCACATAAAGGAGAAAAAGTACTGGCCCCAAGACCGAACCTTGGGGTACCCCACACGCTACTTGACGATGTTCTGATTTTATGTTGTTAATTTCCACAAATTGATAACGGTTCGTTAAGTAACTTGTGACCCATTTGTGTGGTACACCTCGTATACCATACTTGTATAACTTCTGTAATAATATTTCATGATCTAGAGTATCAAATGCTTTTTGAAGATCGACAAAGATACTAACTAAATATTGTTTCTTGTCCATGGCATTAGTGATTTCTTCAGCCAGGTCCATTAATGCTGTGGCGGTTGAATGATTGGAACGAAATCCATGTTGGTTCTGACTTAAAATTTTGTATTTTCCAATAAATTTATTTAATCTGCTAACAAATAGTTTCTCTAAAATTTTTGAGAACTGCGAAAGCAGTGATACAGGTCTATAATTTGAGAAATCATTTTTATTTCCTTTTTTAAAAAGTGGAATGACTCTGGCCACTTTCATGTGATCTGGAAATATTCCTGTGCTGAATGAAAGATTACATATATATGTGAAAGGCTCAATAACAACGTTTATCACTTTCTTGATCAATAACATATTAATATCAGTGTAATCATTAGATTTTTTATTTGGACAATTTTGAACAATTGTCAAGACTTCATTTGCCTGCACACTCTCCAAAAATATACTGTTTACATTATCAGCTATTGCTCCATCATTGTTGCTTTCTTTTGGGATATTGTTTGATAAATTTGGGCCAATGTTAGAAAAGTAATGATTAAATTCGTTAACAATTTCTTCTTTCCCAAAAATATCTACATTATTTTTTGTAAAATAGTTTGGAATATTTGAAGTTACCTTACCTTTTTGCAAGACCGTGTTTATTATACCCCATGTATTTTTTATATTGTTTTTGTTCTCATCCAATAATTTGGTGTAGTAATCTTTTTTTTGTCTTCTCATAATTGATACAAGCTTGTTTTTATATTTTTTATACCTAACTTCTGAATCTTTTGTTCTCAATTTGAGAAATCTTCTGTAAAGACAATTTTTCTTCCTACATGCGTTTTTCAATCCGTTTGTCATCCATGGATTAAGAGTATTTTTCTTATCGTGTGCACATATTTTTGTAATTTTGCAGTTTTTGTCATATAAATTGAGAAACGTTGTCATGAAAGCATTATAAGCACTGTTTAGATTATTTGTATATACATGATTCCAATTTTGTTTTTCAAGGTCTTCTCTGAAGGCCTCCAGAGCCTTACTAGATTTATCTCTTATTAGCATTGCTGTTACATCCTGCGCAAGCTCATCAAAACACAATTTTTCACAGATAATAAATACAGGAAGGTGATCGCTCACATCTGCCATAAAGATACCACTGATAATATCACCATGTATATTTGTATATATATTGTCTATGATAGTCACACTATGACCAGTAATACGAGTTGGTTTAGTTATCATCGGGCATAGACCAACTGTTTCCATATAATTCCGAAAGATATTTGCTGCTGCTTGATTTCCCAGGTCTATGTTAAAGTCACCACACAAAATAACTGATTTGTTAACGTCCTCAAACATTTCAAGGATCTGATCTGTAAATAAGTCAACACCAGCCCCAGGCGGTCTATACACACAACTAATTAATACGTTTTTCCCATTATCATTAATGATTTCTATGGTAATCAATTCCATCAAGTCACTCCCAGTTATCGTTTTTTGTTCAACCAGTTTACATTTTAGATTTACATCCACATAGAGGGCAACACCTCCTCCTTTTTTATTAACCCTGTTTATATAGAACATGTTATAACCATCAATCTGTACTTTATCAATATGTGTGTCCTTTAACCAACTTTCAGTGATAGCAATTACTTTGAAGGCGTGTTTAAAATGATTGAACAGCTCTTTAATTTTATCCAACTTATTTTTCAAACTTTGACTATTGAGGTGAATGATGGAAAGTGCTTTATCTGAGACCTTGTCTGTTCTGGTGTTAAACTGCTGAACTGTAAAATAATGACTTTCTCCAGGTGTTAATAACTTATGTGCGACATCAGATTCAATATCATAGATTTTATCTTCCTCATTTGTGTCAATATTAATGTCCATATAACTATTTAATGTGTTTTACGTCCACAACTGTGTGTATCCAACCTTACTTCTCCTTTGGTCCATGTTGACAGTCCTTCTCGGCCGTTATCTTCCTCTTTCAATGTCCGTTTTTATACTTCTCAAGTTCTTTCAAGTCCCTGATCATCCTTGATGCTCCATCGTTGTCTCTTATCCACACATTGCCATTACGTGTCCATGTCCCAGTTATTTTCCTCTGCTTTCTCAACAGTTGATATCCATGTTTTACTTATGTTTTATTTACTTGTTTAGCTTTGACTTATTTTATTTCTTTTAATAATTTTAGATTTGCCAGTGTTTCCTCTGAGGAGCCCTCTGCACCGGGAGCTGTGGTTGGCTGTGGCTCGTGGGCCCTGGAGGTTTGGTCTTGACCTCATCTCTTCTCTGGGCCCTGAGCTGGTGTCACTCCTGGAGCTCTGTCCTGATTGGAGCATAGGTCACTCCTGGAGCTCTGTCCTGATTGGAGCATAGGTCACTCCTGGAGCTCTGTCCTGATTGGAGCATAGGTCACTCCTGGAGCTCTGTCCTGATTGGAGCATAGGTCACTCCTGGAGCTCTGTCCTGATTGGAGCATAGGTCACTCCTGGAGCTCTGTCCTGATTGGAGCATAGGTCACTCCTGGAGCTCTGTCCTGATTGGAGCATAGGTCACTCCTGGAGCTCTGTCCTGATTGGAGCATAGGTCACTCCTGGAGCTCTGTCCTGATTGGAGCATAGGTCACTCCTGGAGCTCTGTCCTGATCCTGTAGTGTTTCAAGAAATTACTGAGGTAAGAGAGAAAAAGTATTTGAGGAAAGTACTACTCAAGTAAGAGTAACTTAAAGAGTAACTGTCAGGACATAACTTCTGTTTTATAATTTTCCCACTTACTCACAATGGGAAGAGTAACCACAACATTTACTCGAGTACTGTTACTTCAATACAACTATTATTCAAGTAAAAGTACGCTGCTAGAAAATAACTATTTTTTTAAAGTTACTTATGGCCCATTCATGTTTTGTGTGATACTTGAACCTCGACATTTGAAACTTACCTGATGCTTTGTTAAATTACCGTCTGTTCTTGAGATACTGCAATTAACTCTGGAGATATGATTTTTGTGAGTGTGGCCCACCCCTGTGTAACACCATGTGACAAGAAAACACAGGTATTACTGTTTCATTTATAATAATAATGTTGTGTCTTTTTCTGTCTGTGCAGTTGGTGATTCTCTTGAACCTGAGACAGGTCTGTGTGATGCCAATTGTTCTGGTGAGAATTTAAAGTCATGATATTAAAACTTTCAAACTCCATTTTGATATTAAGGAATAGACTCAACTCAATACTGATTCTGATACCACAATGATAATAAAAACACTATTTATTAACACAATACAATCTGATTTTAACTCTAAATGGTACCTTCTTTAACTTTAACTTTAAATCAACTTTCTTTCATATTCCCAAATTTCCTAAGGTTTGTCTCCTGTGTGTGTTTTCATGTGTGTTGTGAGATTACCCTTTAGAGAAAATGATTTATCACAGACAGAACAGCTGTAAGGTTTGTCTCCTGTGTGAATTCTCAAGTGTCTTATTAAAATGCTTTTTAAGCCAAATTTCTTTTTACAAACTGAGCACTGGTGTTTCTTCCCTGCAGCTCGTTCGGCTGGTCCTGACACGTCCCCATTGTCCACAGTGGCTCTGGTCTCTGGTGCAGACTTGTGTTTGGGGGATAGACTTGAGTTTGGTGCAGTGGTGCTTTTGTCTCTGCTCTGGACTTGGTTGTAGTTGTCTCCATCTGCCTCTGTCTCCATCTGTGCAGCTGAAGAGCTGATTGGAGCACTCCAGTCTTCATCACTGTCAGTGTCAGAAGAGTGCTCCGTGTCTCCCTCAGTCTCAGGGTGGACATGTGTCTGTGAGCTGATGTCCTCTCCCTGTGTGTCCTCTCTGTGGACATGTGTCTCTGAGTTGGCGTCCTCTCTGTGATCACGTTCTTTTCGTTGAAGCAGTGAGGACTCTTCTGTCTTCACACAGCCATCATTGGACTCAGGGACAGACCTGAAGAAAATAAAATCTACATGAATCAAAAACAGTTTGGAACAATTGTCCTCTGAGGAGACGTCAGTGTCTGTGTCTGCATAAAGTATTCTTATGTATAAAACCTGCTAACCCTGTTCATGCGATTCAATTAGCACTTTATACTTCTGGCTGTTCTTAAATGTCCCTGAATTCAGATGCATTTCTAATCTGATCATATTTTATAATAAATTGTGTTGAAAGTGATGGGACTCACACTTGCAGCTCCTCTTCCTCCTGTTTGTCGTGCTGTTCTTCTGGCTCCTCTTTAATCTGTGGAGTCTCTGGGATTTCCTGTTTCAGAGTGAGACCAGGACTCAGAGAGGACATGTGGACACCTGCAGGAGACAATGAGCAAACAAAGATGATAATTACTTACACAAACATATGTATTATTTGTCTATAAAGTTGTACATTTAGTCCAAATCCAAACTTTTTGAGATCAGGATTGTGTCGTCACACAGAATATTTATGACTGAGGAGTCCGTGGACGCCTACCCCGTGCGTCCTGTGCGGAAGAAATTTGGGCACCCTAAATAAGGCCTTGCTCCACTTTCGCAAGACGCACATGGCCAGGAGGGTGCTGCTGCTGTGTAAAAGGTGCGGGACGTCGTGTGCAAAGGTGACCAACTTGGCAGGCCATGTGGCTGTGTGCTGGGCGAAGCGGGGCCCATCGCCTAGGGGAGGCGAAAAGAGGTGCAGCCATTGCACCAAGACGTTCAGGAGCCAGAGGGGACTGTCGCAGCACCGGCTGAGGGCCCACCTGGAGGAGTATATGGAGGGAATAAGGCAGGAGCCGGGCCACTTGGGAGGAGAACGCAGCAGGGCGGCAGAGGCTAGGGAGGAGACGATGAGGAGGGAGCTGGGGCGAATCTTTGAAGAGGAGCCTGAGCCGTTGGAGGAGCCTCACGATGGCCCGGGTTTGTTTATGGAGAGGAGCGGCCAGGGGAGGATACTGACGGCGAAGGAAGTGAACATTGAAGCCTTGGCCTTCGTCAAGAGGATACGGAGGAGGATGGGGCTAAGGGGTTGGAAGCCGACGAGCCGCTCTCACCGCCAGGGAGGGAGGAGGGCCGGCTACCGCCGCCTACAGATATTTTGGGGGAAGGACAGGAAGAGAGCGGCTGAGATGGTCCTGGAGGGAGAGTCAGAGGGGTGCACCATTCCCATCAGCGAGGTGACGGCCCACTACAAGGGGATATGGGGGAGGAGCATCGCCGTGACATCGCTGGGAGGGTTCGGACACTTGCCACTGGCAGATAACGCACCCCTGAGGATCCCGGTGACTGCCGAGGAGGTAAGTTTGAGAGTTTAATTAATGGTTAATTAGGACGGTGAATGATTAAACGATACGAAGTAAGAGAGTAGAATCAATGATTATGTTTGGTAAGATTCACATGTAGACCCTGTTAATGGAAATATAAGTTTTATTTGGGAGAGTTCATCAGAATTGACATTTATTCTTGAATAAATGCAAGAACCAGAGACTGGTTTGTTACCCCGGCTGTAATTAGTTGGAAAAATGATGTTGTAAGAGCAGTTATAAGGTTAATTATGATGAGTTGCTGAAAATCTATAGTTAAGTTATCTATGTACGCTGAGGATAGTTGAAGAAGTTTATTAAGAATCGTATAGATAAGATTAATGAGTAATAGAAACCTAATAATAATTTTGAGCCGACGTTATAATTGTTCATAGGTCGTACTTTATTGGTAATGGTGCAGGGTTAGTAAAAGAGCTACTAAAGCTTCGTGAGACTCATCCAGTTTACGTTCATAATATCAATACATGTTACTCAGAGGAGTATGTGAAGTACGTGTATAGAAAGTTGTACAAAGAGGACCATAACATTTTGGAGATAGGATGAATTGAAATCATATAGAGTTTATACTGATAAGAGTATTAATCTATTAATGATACATGTTAACTTAACTGTGGGTGTGATGTCATCAATTTTGGAGATAGAATCAGAGGAGTGAAATGTAGTTCTAGTCATTGCATTGGGCTCAGTTGTAGTAAAGATTAATTCAGCTTGTAACTAAAGGTTTCTTTTGAATTTACAGGTCCAGGCCACACTGGGCAAAATGAACAAGAGAAGCAGTCCCGGGCCGGACGGCATACGGCGGTGTCATCTCACTCTGGTGGACCCCATGGGGACGACGATGGCGGCCATGTTCAACCAGTGGTTGGCCAGCGGGGTGGTGCCCCGGGTGGTGAAGAAGAGCCGGACCACTCTGATCAAGAAGTCAGGGGGAGGGGATGGCTCGGACATCAGAAACTGGCGCCCCCTGACATTGAGTTCAGTACTGCTGCGCCTATTCTCCCACTTGGTGGCAAAAAGATTAATGGAGGCCTGCCCGGTGCACCCCAGACAGAGGGGGTTCATAGAGGGACCGGGGGCCTCCGAAAATATCACCGTTCTGGATGGGCTGATAAGAAACAGCAAAAAGAATAAGGCGAACTTGGCTGTGGTATTTGTGGATTTAGAAAAGGCCTTCGATACCGTCCCCCATGGCCTAATAAAGGAGACATTGATGAGGAGGCAGGTGAGCCCGAGGACCGTGAGGCTCATCACTAGTGCGTATTCCGGTGCACGCACTACGGTGACGTCGGCGGGTTGCCCCTCACCTCCCATAGAGATCAGGGTGGGGGTGAAGCAGGGGGACCCCCTTTCACCTTTGTTATTCAACCTGTCACTGGATCCCCTCCTTTATGCCCTGGATAGGTACGGGGAAGGCCTGGAGTTTGGGCAGGACCAGCACGTCACCTCAATGGCCTACGCGGATGACCTGGTGCTGGTGAGTGGCAGCTATGAGGGGATGGTGAGGAATCTACTCATCTTGGAAGCCTTCACAAAGAACTGGACTGGCGGCGAACCCCACCAAGTGCACAGGGGTCTGTCTAACGAAAGAGGGAAGAAGGATGGTACTGAACGGTGGACCGCAGTGGAGGATAGGGGGGAAGCCGATAAGGTGGTTGACGGAGAGGGAGACGACAAGGTACTTGGGTGTGGACATAAGTCCTTGGACAGGGGTGTGTCCAACAAGGGTCTTGCCAGTCCTGGACGAAATGATAGAGCGGGTGACCCGGGCGCACCTGAAACCCACACAGCGGCTGCAGATGACCAGAACTTATTTAATACCGAGGGTGCAGTACGCTATGGACTATTCGGGATCCAAGGCCTGCGACCTCAAAGAGGTGGATGTCAGGGTGAGGAGGGCCGTGAAAGGGTGGCTCCATTTGGAGCCCTACACCACAGATGGTTTACTGTACTCCAGCTTTGCGGACGGAGGCCTGGGTCTGCCAAAGTTGGAGACACAGATCCCCGCAACCAGACTGAGGAGGCTATTAAAAATGTTGGCCTCTCCGGATGCCCTAACCAACGAGGTGGCCCGGATGACGGGACTGGAGCAGCAGGTAAGAACCAGACTGTGTCTAAGCTGGTTGAGAATGCAGTAAAGTATAACGTGTTAATGAGAGTAGGAGGGCGTGGGATAATGGTTCCACTGAAATGCTGAGTCCAGAAGGTGTGTGAGTGGAGACGGTAACTTAGAATGAATCTATGTACTAATTTAATGCCCCCCCCTCCCCCAGGTGAAGCGGCTGTACCGAGTGGTGACGGGCAGGGAACCGCCAGAGAACGTGGATGAAATGGACCACGGCTCGCTGACGGCGAGGGCACTTAAGGACCGGGAGTTTGTGAAGTGGGCGGGTCAGCTGAGCCATGGGAAGGGGGTGAGAGTGTTTAGGAGAGATAAGACCTCCAACTTTTGGTGCAGCGACCCCAGAGGCTCAGGACTGAGCGAGCCAGAGTTCATAACAGCCCTGCAGCTCAGGACAAATACCCTGGTAACAAAAAAGGGATACGGAGAGTCAGCCGAGGCCACACCGTGTGGATTGTGTGGTTACGTGCCCGGGACAATGGCCCATGTCATAGGAAATTGTCCTGAGATGAGAGAGAACCGGATGCGGACACACAATAATGTGTGTCTGAGGTTGGTAACCTTGGCGGAGGGGAAGGGTTGGAGAGTATGGCGGGAGCACCGGCTCACAGCGGGTGGAGCAACAGGGGTACCGGACCTGATTATGGTGAAGGGGGAGGTGGCCCATCTTGTCGACGTGGCCGTCTGCTTTGAGCAGAATAATGATACATTAAGTGAGGCAGCGGCCAGGAAGGCGAGAAAGTATCGGCCTTATGTGGACGCCGTGAGGGAGTGGCTGAAAGTTAGCAAGGTCACGGTGAGAGGGTTCCCCATGGGAGCGCGGGGGAAATGGTACAGGCCGAACGAAGCCATCCTGGAGGATATCGGCCTGTCCAGAGAAGGGATCAAGCTAAACAGTAGGTCGTTCGTTAAGGTGGCCCTAGGGGGAACGATAAAATTGTGTAGGGCCTATAAGAAGTTGGTGGCGAGTGTTTAGCTTGTGAATAAGTGTATGTTGAGGCAAGAGATTAAAGTATGTAAATAGTTAAATTGTTGATATAAATAGTGAATGTTGTTTAATTCATTTTTATAGTAATTGTTGTTCCAGTTTGTTATAATCATTTGTGAACGTTAATATCTTATTCATTGTTATGTTTCAGTATTGTAAATAGTTGTTAATAATTAATGTTTAGTACTAATTGTTTTTGGTGATGTGTTATAATGATGATTTGTGTTCAATTACACATAAATTTAATTATTGTTGCTGAGATCTTCTTGTAATGTCATTACCTACTGATGCATTCACCAGTTACTGTGGATGTCCTAATAGGGTCAGACTTATGAAAGTTGGGACAGAAAACCAGGATGGTGCAAGGGTAGAATCTACAACTATATTAGAATGGACACTGTATAAGGCTAAACTAAACGGAGTCAATCCGGGCGCCGGAAATCGCATTCAGGAGGGAAGCACAAGACGCGAAAAACCTAAAGTTACTTGGGGGCAGCGTACAAGGCACCGCCAATGTAGATCGTATCATAAGTTGATGAAATATAGTTGAATTACTTCCATGTGTGGGGCTGTGAGGGTGGTTGCACACAGAAAGTCAATTTTGTAGCAGTCAAGTCACGGGAACGCGCATTTGCTCCGGAGCCTGGAGCTCAGACCGGGCGGGGCTCAACCGCTCTCACCGCTCAGAAGCGTCTAAACTCGGGCACCCGCTCCGACCGCTCCGCGCCAGACAGAAGTCAGAACGACACTAGAAACATAGCAAATTTAACTAAAATACATCATTTTAACTAGACAAGGTTGTCTGAAGATGTGAGACACATGCAAGCACCAGTTTCAAGTCCAACTTATTGTACGTGTCACAATTCATACGAGAACGCGCATTTGCTCCGATTCATGGAGCTCAGACCGGGCGGGGCTACAACACTCTCTCCGCTCAGAGGCGTCCAAACTCGGGCATTCACTACGACCACATAGCACGCCGGCAGAGGTCAAAGCGTCACTTTAAAGTGTAGTAATATCTCACAATACATCACTTAAAAACTAGAGTAATACTTACCTGAAGATGTGAGGCACGTATAAGTACCAGCCTCAAAGTTAAAACTCGTTTTACACGTCGCTGAGAATACGGGAACGCGCATTTGCTCCGAATTATGGAATTCAGACCGGGAGGGGCTCAAACATTCTCACCGCTCAGAAGCGCTAAAGTTCAGTTATATATTTCAACTAAACCGCATACTCACGGCGGTCAACATCGTGTAAAAGTATAGTGGTTACGCACTACATTTAATAATACGGTGTACACAACTATACGTACCTAAAGATGTGAAGTACAAAAAGAAGCCAGTTCTGGGTCAAACTCATAATACATGTCACTGATTGAATAAAACAATGTCTAACTAGTGTCTTAAATTAAGAAAATACGGGGAACTATGGTTAGTTTCGCCTATGGGTTAAGCAGGCACAAGTCATGCAAACACAGCAGCCAATGACCCAGAGGAGCCCAGACCAGTTTGACGCAGTACGGAGCGCAAACGTTCTGTCTACAGAAAAAGGTCATTTTCTTCTTGATTAGCAGATTGTGTTAGGAATCACAGTGGAATTAGTAGGAAAATCAGAAGCGTATGTTCGATGTCAAGTTTGACCACGGATTACTCAATCCCTAACAGTCAAAGTGCGTTAGAGTTGAGAGCCACTAGCCTCAGCACACACGAGGTCAGGCTGAGGCCTAGTCCGGAACATTAGGAAATAAGAGAAGTTAGAAAAGGTTGATACACTACCGCATCCTACCTAACTGTCTCGGATTGATTATGCATTAATGTGAATCGGATAAGTTAATAATGCACATTTGACAAGATTATCTAATTGGCACAGAGACGGCTAGTGCGTCGAAGCTAACGGGCTAGCCACAACAGGCTACAATTAGGGGCTACCTCCTCCGACCTCCGTACATCAAAAGGAAGTAATGCAATGAAGTAATAATCAGTGAGAAGAGAGTGGTCAATGAGAGCTACTAATGATGTTTGATTTGCCCACAGGTGGAGGGAGCCGGTCAAGGCATGAAGAGGCAAATTGGTCAAGTTTTGGCTCACACCCAGTGAGAGCGAGGAGAAGGCCACAACCAGAAGGCAGCTAGACCAGTGAGTTCAGCCCCTAAAACAACACCGACAATCAAAGCAGAATGGACCAGGGAGAATCGACTCCACTGGTGCTGAGGGCTCTATAAGCAGCACACTAAGAAGAGCCATACTGCATTACAAAAGGACACACATGGCCAGGAGAGTGCTAGGTGGCCAATTAATAGGATAAAATGTGAGAGGAGAGCCCATCCCAACGACTAAGGAGGGCACCAGACACCAATGGACAGCTGATGACCTGCCCTTGAGGGATCCTGCGACTACCGAAGAGGTCAGTTTGTGTGTCTACTAATTGGACAGTTGAGACAGTGTACTGCTAAGAGCTATGAAGATGAAAAAGGCAGGAAATTAATTGTAATTGGCAAAATACTCATGTAGATGTTGATAATAGTAACTACAGAACGTGATTGGGAACGTACTACTGATTGATCATTATATTATTAGAAACAAATGTAAAATAAATCAGAACCTGGTGTAGCTAAGGATAAAGGGAGACCGGACAATGAATGATGAAGGGCTAAACGTAAGAAGGTAGAATAATTGATTATAGATGGTGAAGTTATCATGTAGACGTCGTAGATGGTAGCATAAAATAAATTAGGGAGAGTACATCAGGATAGAATATTTTCCTGAGTAGATGCAAAATTCAGGGGCCGGTCATTACCCAAGATGAGATTAATTGGAGAAAGTATGCAGCGGGAGTAGTATTTAGGTTTACTAAGGTGAGTTGGTGTAAAAACTATATATAAAATATCTATGTGCATGGAGGAAAATTGATGAACTATTAAGAACCGTAAAGATAAGATTTATAAAATATTAAAAACCTAATAATAATTTTAAGCCGACGTTCTAATTGTTCATAGGTCATACTTAGTTGGTAATGGTATAAGGTTAGTAAAAGAGCTACTAAAGCTTAGTGAGAATCATCCAGTTTACATTCGTAATCAATACCTGTTACTCAGAGGAGTATGAGAAGTACATGTATCGAAAGTTATACGAAGGGGACCTTATAATTTGGAAATTGGATGGATTAAAAATCTACAGTGTTTACTGATTAGAGTATTAGTCAATTAGCGTTAGATGTTAATTTAATAGTGGGTGTGATGTCATCAATTTAGAGATTGAATCAGAGGAGTGAATTGTAATTCAAGTCGTTACATTAGGCTCAGTGGTAGTGAAGATTATTTCAGCTTGTATCTAAAAGGTTTCTGTGAATTTATAGGTCCAGGCCACACTGGGCAAGATGAAACAGAGCAGCAGTCCAGGCCGGACGGCGTGGGGAGGTGCCATCTTACTCTGATCGACCCCATGGGCGCAAAGAAGACGTCAGCATTCAATCAGTGGATAGCCAGCGGGGTGGTTCCAAGAGTGGTGAAGAATAGCCGGACAACCCTAATCAAGAAATCCGGGGGAGGGGATAGTTCGGACATCCAGAACTGGTGACCCCTGACTCTGAGTTCAGTGCTACTACACCTCTTTTCACATTTGGTGACTAAGGACCGACGGAGGCCTGCCCGGTGCACCCGAGACAGAGGGGGTTCATAGAGGGACCGGGGGCCTCCGAAAATATCACAGTTCCTGACGGGCTAATTAAAAACAGTAAAAAGAATAAGGCAAACTTGGCGGTGGTGTTTATAGACTTGGAGAAGGCCTTTGACACCGTCCCTCACGGCCTCATAAAGGAGACTGAAGAGGAGGCGGGTGAGCCCGATGACTGTGAGGCTCATCGCCGATGCGTACTCGGGTCACGTACCACGGTGATGTCGGCAGGTCGCCCCTCTCCTCCTATAGAGATCAGGGATGGGGGTGAAGCAGGGGGACCCTCTTTCACCATTGTTGTTTCAATCTGTCGCTGGATCCCCTCCTTTATGCCCTGGACAAGTACGGGGAAGGCCTGGAGTTTGGGCAGGACCAGAGCGTCACCTCCATGGCCTATGCCGACGATCTGGTGCTTGTAAGTAGCGGCTATGAAGGGATGGCGAGGAATCTGCTGATCCCGGAGGCCTTCCACTGAAAGGACTGGACTTGC